>NW_011501895.1:3354-4321 GCF_000495115.2 Populus euphratica | reverse complement strand
ATGGTAAATGTTCATCCTAAATGCAGGTCTATCACATAAATAAAAGGATTGATTGATGAGTTTAAGTATTGAAATTGAAAGGACAAAGAGAGGGTCAAACTTAGAAAAGAGTTGCTAGTGCAGTCCAAACTCGAACACCGTTTGGTAATTGAATCATATCTAGAGCTGTAGATCTCAAATTTAGGTCCACTTTATATGGATGGAAAGGTAAGATATAGACTACAACTTTCATGAGGACTCAAAGACTCAATTCTGCTGTTTTAAAGTTCAAATCTTAGCAACAATGAAGAAGGCGGAAGCTGTCCTACAGCTCAAACACTATTTGGTTTTTAGCTCATATCTTGAGTTCTAGAAGTTCAAATAAGCTTTGGTTTTTTTTATTGGAAAGCTAAGACAATTACCCACAACTTCTATAATTCAGAGGACTCTAATTCTGATGTTGAAAACCACACACAAAGGAGGTTCTAATCGGATTATAAATTGTTAACATGATTAGAGTTATCTTATTCGAATGATGCTAATACTTGTTAATGTTGTCTGGTATTCATGATTATAACTTATGCTAACAAGAAATCAAGTTTCTTTCATAGCAGAGGTGTTAGTTATACCATATCGTTGGGCTATAAAAGTGTCGAGCATTTGTTGTACCAATGGTTATACAACATAAATCTAGATTAACCATTTAATAAGCAAATTATTAAGAGTGAACAAGATAACAAATACAAAACATGTTAGCTATGAAAGAGCCAAGTATTTGTTGTACCAAGTGTTATACAACATAAATCTAGATTAACCATTTAACAAGCAAATCATTAAGAGTGAACAAGATAACAACTACAAAATATGTTCGTATCAAACATTAAGGTCCATATTAAGTTTACACTATAATTATTCTTACACCATTAGTGTAACCTTTTCACCTTGACATAACTAACTTAGCTAGACATAATGAAAGAAAGAAAAATAA
>NW_011501895.1:624-3285 GCF_000495115.2 Populus euphratica | reverse complement strand
AATAAGATAAAAGTTAACTAAGTAAATGAAAGGAATTGAAAGGCATATTAATGAAAGCAAAACTTAAGCATTACAAAAATACAAAGAGAGAAAGCAAGAGCATGATCTTGATCTGAAAACCAAGATGCCTAAATACATGGTAAATGCCTCCTTTTAGGTCAAAAGTTGGAACTATTGATTTGATAAATAATTGATGAGTGGGTAGCCACATCTTGACTTAGTGACAATCCTTAACTTCTTATCTGAATAAAACATAATTGATAACGTCTGAATTAGAACCATTTGTACCATAAAAGTTTTAGAAAATTATCTCAGCTTTTTAGGGGAAAAAATGAGATCATTTGGACTTTTAGAACTCTAGATATGGGCTGAAAATTGAAAAGTGTCTGGGCTACAGGACATATTCAGACTTCTTCGTTGTTGCTATAAATTAGACTTGAAAACAACCTTTTTAAAACTAGACATCCACATGAAAGTTGTAGGCCTATGTCTTACCTTTCCATCCAAATAAAGTAGACGTAAATCCAATATCTACAGCTCTATATATGACCCAATTACCAAATAATGTTCCAGTTTAGACTGCACCAACATCTCTTTTCTAAGTTTGGCCATCTCTTTATCCATGCAATTTAAGTTCTTCAAGTCATCAATCAATCCTTTCATTTATGTGATAAGCCTGCATTTAAGATGAACATTTACTATAAATAAAATTTGTATTATATTATTAGATATGTTATTATAAAACATGCTTTAGTTAAGGAGTTATTGATACTTCAAGTACAAAATAATGATATAAAACCATGATAAAAATGCACTTTTAAGTACTAATCAATGAGAAATTAAAAATGCAATCATACCACCTATATGTAGGCTAGCTGGAGTCTCACTATCTTTCTCTCACTTTATTTATTTATTTATTTGAAAAAACATATGCATATACAAGTAATTGTGATTGTGGCTCACATCTTCCCTTGATTTTACATTCAAGAACGACTTAAATGTCCTCCATGGGTCAATGATAGGCTTCCCATCCAGTTTTCTTAAAAACTGGAAAATAGGTCTTTTATAGTTAGATTCCCAAGACTATGCCAAGTATGTTTTTTATGAAAATAGGATCATAAGTAATGAAATGCATAATGCACATTGTTACTAGGATATGTCCCAAAAGTCAATAGAAGATTATCTAAAGATTCCTTATATTTTGAAATAAATTCATGACTTTTGACAATTTTCATAAGCTTTGCAGAACACATGTATGTCTTTAAACATGGTGGGCTAATAGAATCCATATTATAAGATTTTTACAGTCGCCTTTTTAGACGAGAAATGACTCCCACAAGCTTGAGAATGACAAAGTTTAATGACACTACTTACTTCATTGTCCAAAATGCATCTTCAAACTATTTGATCAGGACAATATTTGAATAAGTAAGGGTCATCCCAATAAAAGTCCTTCACTTTATTCAAAAACATTCTTTTATCTTGGGTACTCCAATGAGTTGCCAAATCTCTTAAAGAAAGAAAATTGATATTTTTAGTAAACCAAGGCATTGGACTAAGAGAAAGTAAGGATTTGTCGGGAAAGTAATCATTGATTGGTGGGATGTTGGTTGTCGAATCTAATCTCAATTTTGATAAATAATCTGCTACAACATTGTTAATGCCTTTCTTGTCCTTGATTTCTTCCTAAGAATAAATCATTTGCAATTCTTCAGATTCATTGAAGTCAATTTTACACAAAGTTTTCAAATTGATTATAAACTAATTCTTTAATAAAATCCACTTCTTGTAAATCATTATTATCTCTAGGTTGCATGCAAATATTAAAAATATTCATTTCAAATGTCATGTTTCCAAATGATAGCTTCATCAATCAACTCCTACAATTAATCAATGCATTAGAAGTTGCATGAAATGGATGTCCTAAAATAACAGAAAATGAATTACATGCTTCAACAGGTTGTGTATCCAAGACAATAAAATTCACAGGATAAATGAATTTATTAACTTGTACTAACACATCTTTAACTATTCCTTCACATGAATAAAAGATTGATGATGTCTTCTCCTAAGTGCAGGAGTGCAACCATCTATGATTATCTCCAACCATCTTAAATCACAGCCCCAGCCACCAAAATTGTTGTATAAACTTCATTCCCAACTCAAAAACTAATAGTGGAAGATGACAGGAGCTAATCTGGTTAAACTCTGCAAGAACTTGATGGTCTGTAAAATTGAGCATAACAAAATATAAGAGTATATAACAAATTTTACACACACACGAATGTGAACTTGAATCAAAGACTCTAGTTTTTTGTACTGTGGGAGGAGATTTGGAGATTAAAAAGAGAGAGACGGGGATGGGATATCTGCAGAGTAGCTGTAGCGTTTAATCCATTTAGGATCGGAACAGAAGAAAATCATATACATATAGGATATGGTCACTGAGCTGGAAAAGCAGACTTTTCCAAATTGCTTTTGAAGGGTAGAAAAGGTTGAAGATCACCCAGAAGATGTTTTCCAGAAGCACTTTATTGCGGAGAAGGAAAAAACCAGTCTTCCATTTTTCACCTTGTAAAAACTTGTATTCTAATCTAGAAACCAAGATGCCTAAATACATAACAAATGCCTCCTTTTATAGGCTAAAATTGGAAACTATTG
>NW_011501895.1:0-127 GCF_000495115.2 Populus euphratica | reverse complement strand
CTTTCATTTATGTGATAGGCCTGCATTTAAGATGAATATTTAACATAAATTAAAGGTATCTAATATAAGATATGGTATTATAAAACATGCTTTAATTAGGGAGTTGTTGATACTTCAAGTGTAAAAT
>NW_011501892.1:0-30165 GCF_000495115.2 Populus euphratica | reverse complement strand
TTCCATCCATGTGCTTGTCTTCCCGGATCAATGGATTACCCAAAATAAATCAATTGTTATTTGTTGTGTGGACATGTAAGATCATGGATTGTGCTTCGGCTAATTTCAAGACCAATTTGGGCTGAATTTAAGCATCATATACGGATACAAATATACTTATTATTTGGGCTAAGATTGACATTAAAATATTGAGCCTTTGATGGTTGAAGTTTGCACACAATATAAGGCAAGTTTGGGCTTGAAATATATCATATGATAATCTTTTCTAGGATTGGAATAGAATTGAATTTTTTTTTTTGGGAAAATTTAAAGGACTTATTTGAACCAAGATTTGCTTCAAACTTTAACTAAATTTCTCTTCAATTCTTTGTTCTGAATTCCAACATTAAATTTTCTGACATAATCCATTTAAACTCCAAAAACCTAGCAAAACATTAAAAGAAACTTCATTACTAAAAAGCACATCAATTATTATAAAATCCCAAATAAAAATAATAAATATATATGTAAAATAAGAGACTTAATGATACTTTTGATGCACAATCACACCCCCCAACTTAGATTTTGTTGGTCGTCAAGCAAAACAAAACATAAAACCTTTGAAATAAAAAGAATAATAATAACTACAATTAGGCTCGACTTATCACACTTGAAGGACCTATCATGCAAACATTAGTATCTTCAACTGAGTGTATACACAATAGCAAATAAAAAAAATAAACATACTCAGATTCTCTAAATCAAATATCCATATAGAATTCCAAATTCAATCGTATTTATCATGCAACCAACATAATTGATTCACGTGAAAACTCAACTTGTGATCTTCCCTTCTCACTACTACAAACAAGGTAGCAAACTAGAGAAATATCTATATATTTTTTTCTTTCTTTTTTATTTGTTAGTTAAGATATTATCTATTCTGTCTTTAAGTGGTCACTTTTCTTTTGATGTGAATACAAATATTTGTGATGAATGCACCTGGTTACTCACAAAGTCACAAACTTAAAGTGCTTTTGCATACTCATATTTCAAGCTGCCATTTGACGTAAAGATAAACATTTGTGATGAATATCCCTAGTTACTGAGCAACTCAAAACATTGGAGTAGATAGAACTTTGTACACATTTATTTATTTAATTGTCTTATAATTATTACTCTATTTACTTAAACCTTGTTTAGGACTAGATCAAAAGGGATGATCATAAGTAAAGCATCACACTTATCTTTTATGCATAATCACACAACTCACACAACTTTTATACGGAAAGATGTACTTTAATAATCTTAAAGAGAACCGAAAGTATGTTATATCTTACTTTATAAGATATTATATATCCCAAATTAAAGAATGTAATGTTCAACACAATAATGAATCCAAAAATATAATGTTGATCTCAAACAAGTCTTACTCACCTACGAATGCAATTTTTTTTTTTCAAACAAGCATGGCCATCTCAAGCATTCAACATAATTAAATATCTAAAATTAAGTTTTACATTATCCTCGATGTAAAAGAAGAAAATAATAAAGATTAGAAAATTATTACTCCCTTTTTTTTCAAGGATGAATATCTGATTGAATTGGACATGAGCTGACTTCTTGCTTGATTCCTTTTTTTTTTTACCTGCATATCACAACTAGAAGAAAACATCAAACCAATTTTTTTTTTGCAAATAAAGAACCTCACACCCCTCAACTTAGAATAATGCATTGTCCATAATGTATGAACAAGTAAATATAAGAGTTGGAAAAATAAAAGAAAAGGAAAGGAAAAAAAACTCTTTATTTGTGATACCACAATGGTATTGGATCTTTAAGATCTAATGTCTCAACTTCAGCCACAAAGTTTTCAAGACAAGGTTTCAATCGATGACCATTTACTTTGAAAACATTTTCATTCTTATGATTTTCTACCTTAAAGGTACCATGCTCAGAGATGGATTTAATTACAAATAGACCAATCCATTTTGTCCTCAACTTTCTAGGAAAAAGATGTAATCATGAATTATACAAAAGAACCTTTTGACCAATATGAAAGGATTTTCTAAGAATATGTTTATCATACAAAGTTTTCATCTTATGATTTGAAATTTTTGCATTTTCAAATGCATCATTTCTCAGCTCCTCTAATTCATCCAATTGAAGCTTTCTATTTTTTCCAATCTCGTTTTCATTGTCATTGAATTGACGGATGACTCAATATGCATGGTGCTCAATCTCAATAGGGAGATGACAAGGCTTTCCATAAACTAGCCTATAAGGAGACATTCCTAAAGAGGTCTTGTAAGTAGTACGATATGCCCACAAAGCATCAACTAGTTATAAGGACCAATCTTTATGGTTTGGGTTAACTGTTTTCTCTAAAATATTCTTGATCTCCCTATTTGCAAACTCAGCTTGGCCACTAGTTTGTGGGTGATAGGAGGTACTTACCTTATGAATTACACCATATTTTCTCATTAACATCCCAATGGGCTTATTACAAAAATACTTCCTCCCATCACTAATCATAGCCCGGGGCATGCCAAAATAAGAGAAAATATTTTCTTTCAAGAATTTAACCATAACTCGATGGTCATTAGTTTGAGATGCAATGGCCTCCACCCATTTAGACACATAATCAACAACTACAAGGATGAATTGGTAGCCATATGAACTTGAAAAAGGTCCCATAAAATCAATCCTCCAACAATCAAATATTTCTAAAACAAGAATGGGGTTAAGGGGCATCATGTTACGCCTAGTGAGGTTACCTAGTCGTTGGCATTGGTCACATGCAACATAAAAGCATGAACATCTTTAGATATGGTAGGCTAATAAAAACCATACTACAAGATCTTGGCAATGGTTTTTTTGGAAGGGAAATGCCCACCACAGGCTAATGCATGATAAAAATTAATGACACTTGGAATTTCATGATCAGGATGCACCACCTAACAATTTGGTTAGGATAGTATTTAAATAGGTAGGGGTCATCCCAAAAAAAGGTACGCATATTGCGCAAGAATTTTTGTTTGTCAAGTTTATACTAATGAGAAGGAATCTGACTTGTGGTTAGGAAATTTGCTATATCAGCATGCTATGGAGAACCAATGTAAGAGATAGTACCTACACAAAATAAATTTTCATCAGTAAAGAGCTCATTTATTGGAGATTCATCAATTATGGTCTTATCACTTGAAAGACGAGACAAATGATCAGCCACTACATTCTTTACTCTCTTTTTATCTCGAATTTCAAGGTTAAACTCTTGGAGTAGGAGGATCCATCGAATCAAACATGGTTTGACATCTTATTTTGTGAGCAAGTATTTCAATGCTGCATAATTAGTGAAAACAATAACAAGAGATCCAATTAAATAAGACCTAAACTTGTCTAATGCAAAGACCACAGCTAAGAGTTCTTTTTTAGTTGTAGTGTAATTCAATTGAGCATCATTTAAAGACTTGCTAGCATAATAAATGACATGAGATTTCTTATCTTTTCTTTGCCCTAAAATAGCCCCTACCGCAAAATCACTCGCATCACACATCAGTTCAAATGGTAAAGACCAATCAGGAGCTTGCATGATAGGTGTAGTTGTCAACAATCCTTTAAGCTTTTCAAAAGCTTCTTGACATTTTGATGTCCAATCAAATTGGACATCTTGTGATAACAAGTTACACAATGATTTGGCAATGGGACTAAAAGAATGAATGAATCTTCGGTAAAAACCAGTGTGTCTTAAAAAAGATCTCATATCTTTCATAGTCCTAGGGATAGGTAATTTTTGAATGATTTCAACTTTTAACTTATCTAGCTCTATCTCTTTTGAAGAGACACTATGACCTAAGACAATTCCATGTGTCACCATAAAATGACACTTCTCCTAATTAAGTACAAGATTGCTCTTTTCACATCTTTTAAGAATTTTTTCTAAATGCATTAGACACAACTCATAAGAATCCCTATAAACTGAAAAATCTTCCATGAAAACTTCTGAAAATTTTCCACCATATCACTAAAGATACTCATCATATACCTTTGAAAAGTGGCTGGTGTATTACACAAGCCAAAGGGCATTCTTCTATAAGCATAAATACCAAAAGGATAAGTGAAAGTGGTTTTTTCTTGGTCTTCTAAGGAAATCTCAATTTAGTTGTAACTCAAGTATCCATCAAGAAAACAATAGAAAGCTCTTCCAGCTACTCTTTCAAGCACCTGGTCTAAAAATGAGAGATGAAAATGGTCCTTCCTAGTCACCATGTTCAAGTTACGATAATCAATGCACATACGCCATCTAGTTTGGATTTGTTTGGCATTAGCTCATTATTTTCATTCTTCACTACCATGACTCCAGATTTTTTAAAGACAACTTGGGTTGAACTAACCCACTTTGAGTTTGCAATGGGATAAATGATACCTGCATCAAGTTGCTTAAGCACTTCACCTCTCACTACTTCCTTCATGTTTCGGTTCAATCGTCTTTGTATTTGCCTCACAGATTTAGCCTCTTCTTCAAGATAGATTCTATGTGTACATAAAAGAGGGTTAATTCCTTTCAAGTCAGTAATTGTCCACCCAATTGCTTTCTTGTGTTTTCTCACTATTCTCAAAAGTTTTTATTCTTACTCTATGCTAAGTTTTGATGAAATCACAATAGGATATGATTCATCTTCCCCTAGAAATGCATACTTAAGATCACTTGGTAAAGGCTTCCTTTCTAGTTTATAAGGTTGGATAAGAGATGCCTCAACTTTCACTTGGGCTAAAATTAAAGGCTCAAACAATGGGGTCCATTGACCTATTGACATAATAGGCATTAAATCTAGATAAGTCTCGAGGTCTCTTACTTCCTCATCATCACATTCCAAAGAATAAAATCTTTCATCATGAATTAAAGTTCTCTCTAATGGATCCCTGATCCACACTCTCTCAAAGTGTTCTTGATAAATTGTTTGGATCAAATGTACCTCTCTAATGTCCTCATGTTCACCAATTTGTTTAGAAACATTGAATATGTTCATCTCTACAATCATATTCCTAAAAGACAATTTCATCACCCCATTCCTACAGTTAATTAAGGTATTGGATGTAGCTAGGAAAGGTCTCCCTAAGATGATTGGGATGGGAGCATTAGATCCTTGAATAGGTGCGATGTCTAACACTACAAAATCAACAGAAAAGTAGAATTTATCTACTTGGACTAACACATCCTTAACAATACCCCTAGGAATCTTAATTGACCTATCAGCTAATTAAAGGGTGATTTGAGTAGGTTTGATTTCTCCTAAACCTAATTGTTCGTAAACAGTGTAGGGTATTAAATTCACACTTGCTCCTAAATCCAACAAAGCTTGATCTATCTTATGACTTCCAATAATGCATGAAATGGTAGGACAACCAAGATCCTTATATTTGGAAGGGGTCTTAAACTAGATGATGGCACTAGCATGTTCAGTTAGAAAGACTCTTTCTTTCACATTCAATCTCCTTTTGACTGTGCATAAATCCTTAAGAAACTTTGCATAAGACGGGACTTGTTTAATTGCATCAAGAAGTGGAATATTGACTTTCACTTGTTTAAACAATTCATAGATTTTCGAGTTCATAAGATCATGTTTAGGTTTCCCTAACCTTAATAGAAATGGTGCTCTAGAAACAAATTCTAAATCACTCACTTTAACTCTAATTTTTCTTGAATCATATCCTTTCTCACTCATTTCTATCTCATTTATCTCGCCTTTCTTTTCACTCAAACTCTCATTTGTCACTTGTGTTTTGATTCCCTCTTCACTTTCCCTAGATTTCTCCTCCACAATACCTTTAGGAATCCCAAAACCTATACCTTTGTCAACAATCTTTCAACTTCTAAGGGTGGTGATGGCTTGGACTTGTTCATGGTTTGAAGGTTCACTAGGTGAGGATTTACTCATATGCACCTGACCTCTAGGATTGTGTATTGGTTAAGCTGGGATTTTTCCCTTCTCTTGAATGCTTAGTGACTAAGTCAACTTAGTTAGTTGACTTCAAATGTCATCTCAGGTCCTATAGGCCTGGTCTTGAAATTTGTAAGCTTGGTTGTTGATTCCTCCTTGTGTTTGCATGAAATGTTGAAGAGTATCCTCTAGGGATCTATTATGAGGTGGTTGATACATGTTATTTATGGGAGCATGAAATGGTTGGGGTGCAGGTTGAAATGTTTAGGGTACTGAAGAGCTCTCATTTTTCCATCCAAAATTTAGGTGGTTCCTCTATCAAGGATTATAGGTATCAGAGTAGGGATTGCATACTTGGTTTGAAAAAGGCTTTTTAATATTACTTGAATCAGAAGATTGGCCATATAGCACTTCCTTGAAGGCTAAAATAATAAACACTCAGTTGTCTTATGCCCTTTGCTCTCACACACAACATAACTCTCCTCTTGTTGTTCATTCATGACATGTACTTTTTTAAACTCAAGAGACTCTACTTTCCTAGTTAATGAGGCTAATCTAGCATTGAGGTCATTAGTCTCTTTCAATTAGAACTTACCACTTGAATGAGAAATGGTGTTTCTAGACTCAATATGAAGTGGGAGAGAGGTCTCCCATTACTTTGTGTTTTTAGCCAATTGATCAAAAAAATCAAAGGCTTCACTTGGTTCTTTGTCATAAAACTCATCATTACATATGGTTGACACTAGCTTTTTAAAATCTGCAGTAAGAGAGTCGTAGAAAAAACTCACTAACCTCCACATCTCAAAACTATAGTGGGGGCATGCATTTAACAAGTCTTTGAACCTTTTCCAAGCTTGGTGAAATGAATCATTTGGACTACAAGAAAAATTCATCATTTGACGTTGTAAGGTTGTCGTCCTATGAGTGGGGAAGTATTTTTTAAAAAATTCAGCTTGCATTTCCCTCCATGTACCTGTAAACCTAGGACGCAAGGAGTTTAGCCAAAGCTTGACTTTATCCTTTAGAGAGAATGGGAACAATTTAAGCCGAATTGTTTCCTCGATGCATGTTCTATCAATAAAAGTATTACATACCTCTTCAAAGTCCTTAATGTGTATATATAGATTTTCTGAATCCATACCATGATATATGGGAAGAAGTTGGATTATGCTCGATTTCAAATTGAAAGCTTGTTGGTTAAGAGGGAAGATAATACACGAAGGTGTACTTTGTCTAGCTGGGTGAAGATATTTTCTAAGAGTTTGAAAATTAGGTTGATCATTGAATTGTAGAGGTCCATTATCTTGAACACTCCTTTCACCCTCTATATCTTCAACATTAGCCATGATAAAAAAAAAAATATAACAATTATATGAATATGAAAAGAAAGGAAAAAGAAAAAAAAGATTGCAAATAAAAGTAAATGAAACGTAAAAGATAAAGTAATAGTTTAAAATAAAAATACAACAAATTAAAAAATTCACACTCCAACTAATAAGCAATATTGACAATAATAAACATTAAAAGATAATTATAACAAGCATGAATAAAGAGGTAGTAATACCAGCTGCTTGACCGCTTTTTATGATCGGCTTGTTTTAACTCGCAAGTGCACGAGTGTGCGATGTAGCAATTAACTCGGTAAGATCGAGGTCATATCCACAGAGAGCTAGATCTGGAAATTAAGCTAAGTAACAAAAAAAAACTCAAGAGAAATTAAATTAACAATAACTTGGTTCAAAATAATTGATGGATTTGTTTTCAAAGATAAAAAAAAAATGTAAATAGATTTTAAATGACAAGAAAAGTAAGTCTTGGTCCAAATCAATTTTAATGGTGATGTATTGGTGATTTCTTCAACATATATAAGATAACTCAACCTAATCTCAACAATGGTGATATTAGATCGGAAGATATTACAATGAAGATTAGAAAGATGAAGATTGATTATTGTTTAAGAATGAACAAGTACTTTCATATTAAGTAAGACATTGAATCAAGCAATCTCTATACCAAAACTAAAGTTTGTGCATAAAAATTCAAGATTATAACATTACCTAAATGATTTCTAAAATTTCTTTACAATAATAAATCATTCATGAAGAAAATAAGAAGATAAACATTAAGTTTCATTCATATCCTAAAGAACTCACCTCAATCACCATTATCCTTGATTTGGATCCAAGAAAGAGTTTAGCCAACCATGATTATATATAAGAACACTTCAATAAACATGAAAGAACTTGAATCCAACTGAAAAAATAAGTTTTACAAACTAAAGAACCGAAATCTATAAAGAAGAACACAATACAATTTCAGAAAAAATTCGGACACAAATCTGACTCTAACTTTGGACAGAAATTCGACCCTCTTAGAAGCTTGTTTTGGAGAAGTCTATTAGAGACATAGTTATAGGAAATTCTGTCATCTTTCCAGATCATTAAAGAACAGCTCATTTGGACACCTGAGTCAAAAGTTATGGGCAAAACACCGAAAGGTGTTCTGAAAAATCAAATCAAGACAGCTTTACAACTACTTTGGTGCACGTTTTTCTTCCTCATTTATGAGGTGTCTCCTTCTTCTTTTTGACCCAAAATAATGTTAAAATATCCCCTCCAGCTTTCCATCCATGTGTTTGCCTTCTTGGATCAATGGATTGCCCAAAATAAATCAATTGTTATTTGTTGTGTGGACATGTAAGATCATGGATTGTGTTTGGGTTGATTTGAAGGTTGATTTGGGGTTGATTTAGGGCTGATTTGGGGCTGAATTTGGGCTGAATTTGAGCATCAAATAAGTATACAAATGTACTTATTATTTGGGCTAAGATTGACATTGAAACCTTGAGTGTTTAATGGTTGAAGTTTGCACACAACATAAGGCAAGTTTGGGCTTGAAATAAATCATATGATATTCTTTTCTAGAATTGGAATAGAATTGATTTTTGGGACAAATTTGGAGCACTTATTTGAACCAAGATTTGCTTCAATCTTCAACTAAATGTCTCTTCAATTCTTTGTTCTGAATTCCGACGTTGAATTTTGTGAATTAATTCATTTGAGCTCCAAAAACCTATCGAAACATTAAAACAACTTCATTACTAAAAAACACATCAATTATTATAAAAACAACCAAATAAAAACAATAAATACATATGTAAAATAAGAGACTTAATGACACTTTTGATGCACAAACACCAGCCAAGTACTTCAAACAATAAATATAAAAAAAAAATAATCATAACAAAACAACAAAAAATAAAATAAATAAGAGGCAGTAATACCAGCCAAGTACATAAAAAAAATAGTCACAACAATATAACAAGATAAAATAAAATAAACAAGAGGCGGTAAAACCAACCTTGTAATATAAACAATAAATATTATAAACTAATTAGAATAAACATCAAAAGAAAAACGGTTGACCTAACCAAAATCTAACAATTAATAGTCCATTCCACAGTCCAATATCTGAAAAGTTGAGGTCAATTTTTTTTAGGTGGTAAAACCAACCAAATGATTATTTGTTTTTCAATTTTTTTAGGCGGTAAAACCAGCCAATAAATTTTTCGTATGATTTTTTTTTGTTTTTCAATAATCAAATATAAATTTTCTACCTTTGCTTGCTAGCTCCCTAGCAACGACGCCAAAATTGCTTAACCGCTTTTGATGATCGGCTTGTTTTAACTTGCAAGTGCACGAGCGTGTGATGTAGCAATTAACCAGGTAAGATCGAGGTCATATCCACAAAGAGCTAGATCTGGAAATTAAGCTAGGTAACAAAAAAAAACTCAGAAGAAATTAAATTAATAATAAGTTGGTTGAAAATAATTGATGGATTTGTTTGAAATATGCAAACGTATAAATAGATTTTAAATAACAAGAAAAGGTAAGCCTTGGTCCAAATCAATTTTAATGGTGATGTATTGATGATTCTTTCAAGATATAGAAGATAACTCAACCTAATATCAATAATGATGATATTATATCGGAAGATATTACAATGAAGTTTAAAAAGATGAAGATTGATTATTGCTTAAGAATGGACAAGTACTTTCATATTAAGTAAGATATTGAATCAAGCAATCTCTATACCAAAACTAAAGTTTATGCATAAAAATTCAAGATTATAACATTACCTAAATGATTTCTAAAATTTCTTTGTAATATTAAAACATTCATGAAGAAAATGAGAAGATAAACATTAAGATTCATTCATATCTTAAAGAACTCACCTCAACCACCATCATCCTTGATTTGTATACAAGAAAGAGATTAGCCAACCATGATTATATATAAGAATACTTTAATAAACATGAAATAACTTGTATCAAACTGAAACAATAAGTTTTACAAACTAAAGAACTAAAATCTACAAAGAAAAACACAACACAATTTCAGTAAAAATTCAAACACTAATATGATGCTAACTTTGAACAGCAATTTAGACCCTCCTATAAACATTTTTTGGAGATGTCTATTAGAGACATATTTATAGGAAATTTTGTTACCTTTCTAGATCATTAAAGACCCACTCATTTAGACACCTGATTTAAAAGTTATGGGCAAAACACCAAAAGATGTTATAAAAAATCAAATCAGGCTAGCTTTGCAACCACTTTGGTACATGTTTTTCTTCCTCATTTATGAGCTATCTCTTTATTCTTTTTGACCCAAAATAATGTAATAATGTCCCCTCCAGCTTTCCATCTATGTGCTTGCCTTCCCGGATTAATGGATTACCCAAAATAAATCAATTGTTATTTTTTGTGTGGACATGTAAGATCATGGATTGTGCTTGGGCTGATTTGAAGACTAATTTGAGGCTGAATTTAAGCATCATATAAGGATACAAATATACTTATTATTTGGGCTAAGATTGACACTAAAATATTGAGCGTTTGATGGTTGAAGTTTGCACACAATATAAGGCAAGTTTGGGCTTGAAATATATCATATGATAATGTTTTCTAGGATTGGAATAGAATTGATTTTTTTTTTTGGAAAAATTTAAAGACTTATTTGAACCAAGATTTGCTTCAAACTTTAACTAAATTTCTCTTCAATTCTTTATTCTGAATTCCAACATTAAATTTTCTGACATAATCCATTTAAGCTCCAAAAACCTAGCAAAACATTAAAAGAAACTTCATTACTAAAAAACACATCAATTATTATAAAAACCCAAATAAAAACAATAAATACATATGTAAAATAAGAGACTTAATGATACTTTTGATGCACAATCATGAGAACCAAATAATGATCAAAACAAATGTCAAGGTTAAAGGATCCACTAATGGTATTTCAAACAAATATAGTATAAACTCTTTTTATTAATCAATTGGAAACCATACACAAAGGAGGTTCCAATCAGATTATAAGTTGTTAACTTAATTACATTAGTTTTCTTATTCGAATAATGCAAATACTTGTAAATATTGTTAAGGATTCACGATTATAACTTATATTAACAACAAATCAAGTTCCTTTCACAGCACAAGTGTCAGTTATACCATATAGTTGGGCTATGAAAGTGTCAAGTATTTGTTGTACCAAGTGTTATACAATACAAATCTAGACTAAATATTTAATAAGCAAAGTATTAAAAGTGAACAAGATAACAAATGCAAAACGTGTTAGTATCAAACATTAAAGTTCATATTGAGTTTACAATATACTTATTCTTACACCGTTAGTATATCCTTTTCACCTTGACATAATAAACTTAACTAAACATAATGAAAGAGAGAAATATAAATAAATAAGATAAGAACATAAATAAAATAAAATTTAACTAAGTAAAGGAAAGAAAATGAAAGGCATAAACAAGATATTAATGAAAAACAAAACTTAAGCATTACAAAAATACAAAGAAAAATAGCAAGAATATGATCTTGATCTGGAAACCAAGATGTCTAAATGCATGGCAAATGCATTCTTTTATAGGCCAAAATTAGGAACTATTGATTTGATAACTAATTGATGAGTAAGTGGCTAACTCTTGAGTTGATGATAATCCTTATCTTTTTGTCTGCCAAAAACATCATTAATAACGTCAAAATTTGAACCAACCTTACTAATAAAAGTTGTAGGAAATTGTCTCAGCTTTCCAGGAAAAACAATTGAGATCATTTGGACTTCTAGAACTTGAGATATGGGTTGAACACTAAACAATATCTAGGTTGCAGGATGGATTCAAACTTCTACATTGTTGTTGCTAAAATTTGAACTTCCAAATAGCAGAATTGAGTCTTATCTTCCCATGAAAGTTTTGGGCATATGTCTCAGATTTCTATCCATATAAAGCAGACCTAAATCCAAAATCTACAACTCTACATATGATCCAATTACTGAACAATGTTCTAGTTTGGACTACAACATCTCTTTTCTAATTTTAACCCTCTCTTTGTCCTGTCAATCTCATTACTTCAACTCATCAATCAATCCTTTTTTTTATGTGATAGACATGCATTTAGGATGAACATTTACCATAAATTAAAGGTATCTTATGGCATCGAACTTGTTATTATAAAACATGTTTTAGTTAAGAAGTTATTGATGCTTCAAGTGCAAAATAATGATATAAAACCTTGATAAAAATGCACTTTTAAATATTAATCACATCATTAAAGGGGATAAATGAAAGTTTCTAATAAGCCATCAAAACATCTAGGCTATTTAGAAGTCCATAACTTCTCTACTAAGAACAAACTAGAATGATCACCTGGTTTGGAAATGGAATTATGCAAGGAAGTTTACTATTGACTCAACTTAGGATATGATCAAGGAATCTAGACCCCCCCTCCCCCAATACTCCTTTCATCACCTCTTATGGTTTTCAAGCCACATTCCACATAAATCCTTTATACTTTGATTAGCCTCTTGATTAGTACTTAAAAGTGCATTTTTTATCAAAGTTTTATGTCATCATTTTGCACTTAAAGTATCAATAACTCCTTAACTAAAGCATGTTTTATAATAATATATCTAATAATATAAGATACATTTAATTTATGGTAAATGTTCATTTTAAATGTAGGCCTATCACATAAATGAAAATATTGATTGATGAATTTAAGAACTGAAATTGAAAGAGCAAAGAGATGATCAAACTTAGAAAAGAGATGCTGGTGCAATCCAAACTAGAACACTATTCGGTAATTGAGTCATATCTGGAGTTGTAGATCTCAGATTTAAGTCTACTTTATACGGATGGATAGGTAAGATATAGGCCTATAACTTTCATATGGAGCCCAAGATCTAAAAAGGCCATTTTCAAGTCCAAATTATAGCAACAACAAAGAAGTCTTAATCTGTCTTCTAGCCCGAGTACTGTTCAGTGTTTGGCCCATATCTGGAGTTCTAGAAGTTCAAATGACCTGAATGTTTTACACAAGAAAGCTGAGATAATTTTCTACAACTTTCATGTTTTCAAGTGGCTTCAATTTTGATGTTATCACTGACGTTTTGAGCAAACAAGAGAAGATAAGGATTGTTACCAAGTTAAGAGTTGATCACCCACTCATCAATTAGTCATCAAATCAATAGTTCCCAATTTTGGCCTATAAAAGGAGGTATTTGCCATGCATTTAGGCATCTTGGTTTCCAGATCAAGATCATGCTTTTGCTTTCTCTCTTTGTATTTTTTTGTAATTTTTATACTTTGCTTTCATTAATATCAAGTTTATGCCTTTCATTTGCTTTCATTTACTTAGTTAACTTTTATCTTATTTATGTTCTTATTTTGTATATTTATTTTTCTTTCTTTCATTATGTTTAGCTAAGTTTATTATGTCAAGGTGAAAAGGTTACATTAATGGTGTAAGAATAAGTATAATATAAACTTAATATGGACTTTAATGTTTGATATTAACATGTTTTCTATTTGTTATCTTGTTCACTTTTTAATACTTTGCTTGTTAAATGACTAATCTTGATTTATGTTGTATAACACTTGTACAACAAATGCTTGACACTTTCATAGCCCATACTGTATGGTATAACCGACACCTGAGCTATGAAAGGAACTTGATTTGTTGTTAACATAAGTTATAATCATGAATGCTTAACGAGATTTACAAGTATTAGCATTAATCGAATAAGATGACTAATGTAATCATGTTAACAATCTATAATCTAGTTGGAACCTCCTTTGTGTGTAGTTTCCAAATGAATAATAAGAGTTTATACTATACTTGTTTGACATACCATTAGTGGAACCTCTAACCTTGATATTTGTTATTATCATTGTTTAATCCTTACATTAATATTCCATCTCAAAGTTCTCATCTTTTTCTTCTTCTTCTCCTTCTTTTTCTTTATTAATATTATTATTATTACTACTACTACTACTATTACTACTACTACTACTATTATTATTGTTGTTGTTGTTTATAATTTGTATAATTAACCTCTCTATAGTTCGACCCCGGTCTTGTCAGGTTATTTATTACTTCGACACTCCTGCACTTGAGAGAAGACATCAATCTTTTAGTCGTGTCATCTCTCAGTCTAAGATGTAGACCTTGGATAAGTTGCATCTCATGACTATCTTTTCTTCCAATGCCCCTACAAGAGCTTAGTCTGGGAATCCATCATAAGGCTCTCCAGAATTGCACAAGGATCAAGAATTCATATAATTCATTTAAGAGCATATCATTCTTTTATTTTCAAAAATAGAAGTTGAATTTCCTAGTGTATTGATTAGGAAAAGGAGAAATGAAATAAATTAGAATTTATCCTTGATTGAAAATCATAATTTTCCTAAACCATGGACTGCTTCACAAAAGAATTCAAACTTGTGCCTGTTATAAATCAGTGTAGCATTCATTTGATTTAGTACTGAAACACACGTTCATTTTCTTATTTATAAACACATAAAAAGGCAATGCTTACGCCCGATTATATTGAGTTCTGTGCTCTTGACAATGGCCAAGCAATATACAATTTCGTTCTGCAATTATTTGAAAGGAAAATTATTTGCTATTAGTACCACAGTAAACAACACAGATCATGGTAAAAGGATATAGAGTAAAACATTACCTGAGTGGAGATCACAATTATTGGATCATAGACAGTAAAATGCCTTCCTCCTTTCATTGTTAAACTCATACTGGGTACCAAACTTGCATTTGCATCAGGACTGCCCATCATCAAGAAAAAGGATACAGTTACAGAGGATAGAGACTAGGCAGGTGATGATGGATAAGGCTTCATGTCTACTTTATTTCACTATATTATAATGCCTAACCTCATATCATAACAATATTCAAAAGGAATCCTGGGATCAGGTGGACGCCACTTATCTCGTGCCAGTGAATGAAACTGTGAAGGAGCATAAGAACTAAATTTCAGTAGTGGATTTGGTAATTCAGATAGACTAGCAAAATCAATCTTCATCCTCTGAAGCACTTACTTTCTCCGAGACCCTTGAATAGGCTGGGTCGACCATGTATGTAAAAGAAGTCCCAGAATCAAAAAGAGCTGTGAACTCTACATCGATTAACATGGTTCCTACTCGAGCTTGAGTCACAGTAACATTATAGGTTGGGCTGCATAACAGTTCCAGACACAGGTCAGGGAAAAACTATCCTTCCATCAAGACAATTATGTTAGACTATCAGCATCAAGTAAAGGATAAATTACCACTTACTGTGCTGGGTCAATGTTAAATGGGGTCTCTTCCTGGTCAGGACTACCCTTGTCCCCGAAACTGATTCTTCCAATTCCATCATGTCCAAAGCACATGGAGAAAGAATCTGCTATTAATCCCTCCCTAGATAAGACACTAGGAACAGAAATCTTCTCCATCCCCAGCCCAAATAAACCATTGGGAGCAGCAATGTCTAGAAATGAACCACTTTGAACCTGGCCACAACTGCAAATTTCATATTGCATATTCATCTCAACCTATACCCCAAGCATGATGAGAGAACATTGCTATCCCGAGGCAAGGTGTTAAAATTGTTATTAGAAGACAAACTAACTCACCCAAATGTGACATACGCTTCAACAAATTCTCGTCCACCATCTTCTGTTGTCAAGTGCAGAACATCCTTTACCAAAATCCCAGAAGTAGACGTTTGAGCAGAGACATAAGAGACTATGTAAGGGCAGCTGCTGAATGTTCCAAGGCAGCGATTACGCTGTGCACACATATCATTGTTGCAGGTGACCTTTTTGCTTGTCGATGACTCTCTTGGGTTGTATATACTAAGCTCAAAATCCAGCTAGAATAAGTCACACATGGTAGAAAATCAACCATGAGCAGCTAATAGCATTTGATATAGAAGCAGTAAAAATGCATTCATCTAGATTCATAGGCCACTGTTCATCATACCACCAAGTGCTCCTTTAGCTGTCTAATAACCTAAGCATTGCCAAACAGATTAAATGCAAATAACCTCTAGTCTCCAGTTTAGTATCCAATTAATAAGAGATAACAAAGACTTACAAAACTCTACAACGAGGGACAAGATAAAGCCAAACAAGATGAATCAACAAAGCCACATTCCATAAAAAATCACATTTACCAAATAAAAGTAAGAACTGAGAAGAGATACATACAGAAGCATAACTAGCTCCATGAGTAGGTGCACATCTGCTGCAATCACAAGGCACCCAGAACAAATCACTTCCTGTGTCAAGTGCCACCATAAACTTCACTCCAGGTGTCCCCAATTCCACTGTTGTGTAATGCAAGCTACACATTCACCCACAAAAGGATTGGAAAATTAAACCCAATTCAAGAATCACTAAAACAATAAATTTTTCAAAAACCCACTTAAAGAATCACTGAAACAAGAACCCGTTTCTTAAAACCCAATTGAAGAATCACAAAAACAAACAAAAATAAATTGACAGTAACTGACAATAAAACGCAAAAAGTTGAAAGAACATACAATCCCAAGGAGCTGATTCTAAAGGTTGAATTCCCATCAGAAAAGGCTAAAGATGCATCAGCATCAGAGAGTCTACGCCCCCTTAACATCTGATCACGATGAGCCAATGCTGCGTAGTACTCAAAGCTTCCTTTCTCGGGCCAGTTTCTGGTCAAACCTGACCAATTCTTGAATGAATCAGAGAATCTGTGGTGCATCTTGAAGGTAAAGACGCGGCCTTTACAGGTTTTAGAGAAAACCCAGATTGTTATCAACAAAAAGAAGGTTAGTTTCGATGAAGATCTCATTTTGAAATGAAATGAAATGATAATTACATTGCTTAAGAAAGGCAAGATCTTGATTCTAGTGAAAGAGGGGATCTATATGTGTATTATCAGTGAAAGTGACTTAAGTAGTTGTAGTAGTATAGAAAGTTGTTAGTAGTTAAGGTTTTTTCTTGCGTGTGTGAGATATGGGGTCCACATTATTTATATTTTTAGTAATAAGGGATCATAGATTTTTCAGGGAAAAATTTTAAGGATTTCATAATTCAATAAAGTAATATTTAATTAATATTGTAGTTTAAAAATATTATATTTAATTAAATATTATAATTGTGAACCATAATAAAATTATAATTGATGTGATTCACAACCATGATATATAATCAAATTTTATAATAAATTGATCCATTATTTCACAATTGTTATTTAAACTAGTAGATGAGTTTACATTGAAAAACAAAAATAAATTTCTATGTAAATAATAGATTTTAGATATTTTAATTGTAATTAAATTTTTAGTTATAATTTTAATAAAGATATATATTTTCACACATAAAATATATTTGAAAGAAAAATTTTATAAAATCTATAATTTTTTTTTTGTGTAAATAGGTCTGCTAGTTTAAACAACTGGATAAATTATTTAACTGGTTGAGCCAGAGAACTGGTAGTGAGAATACTACCTTAGCAACAATAAATTTATTTAATATTTAGATAAAAAGAATATATGTTTTTTATGAGATTTATTATTTACTTTATTAATCTGGCATTTAATTTAGTTAATAATTTTAGAGAGTTAACAAGTTTCACTATAAATTCTCTTACTCAACTAGTCGAATGGTTTATCTAGTTGTTTAAATTAGTAGACTTGTTTACATAAAAAATATATGAATTTTATAAAAATATATTTTATGTGTCAAAATATATATCTTTGTCCAACTTGTAACTAAAAATTCAATTACAATTAAAATATCTGAAATCCACTATTCACATAGAAGTTTATCTTTGCTTTTCAATGTAAACTGATCTGCCAGATTAATACTCAACAAATTCTTACTAAACTCAAAAAATTATCACATTTCATAATCACAAGTAGCCTCAAGAATGAAATAAGAGAGCATACATGTGCATGCAAAATAAATCTCAAATACTTTAATAATACAATATTAAGTAATTGAAATCCTAAACTATATAAATATAACTCATCTATTTATTTAAATCTACATCGTTTATTAGATGATTCAGACTCATTAATAGCACAACTAGATCTTACTCCTACACTCACTTAAGTGGCGTCATCTTCTACCATGACACCATTTAGAGTTAACCTTTCTCCATAAGTATTAAGTCCAGTGCATCGTCAGGACATAATAGTATGACATTTGCTTTCAGTTAACTTTTACATATGAAAACCAAATTATTTTTAGAGTAGACTAAGTTACTTTCACGATATGATTGATGTTAGATTAAAAAAATTTCAACACAACAAAATATTAATGAGAAAATTTTTAACATTATCATTAAACCTTATCTAACAAGTTAAACTTGAAAACTCTAGAGTAGCCAACTTAACTTTTTAATTAGCTCAAATTTGAAATTAAGTAGTGGGAAAATTATTGAAATGACCTAGTTGATTTAATGAGTTCAATGAAAAAAAAAATCAAACACAATTCCAAAAGCGTAACGCCTAATAATTGTTTTAATTTTAGCTTTCTATTCAGGATTTTCGTGTTAATTTTTTTTTAATATAATGGATTCAATATGTTTAATGTCCTGATAGAATTTACAATAATTTCTTAATATAGAATTTCCTTATGAGATCATTATATCTTTTTAAGTGACAATACAATTATTTACCAGTGCAACAATTACTTTCCTTTAATATATTTACTAATTGATTTGCTTAATATGATCATTACAAATACTTGATTTTATTTACAAGTTTTCCTTACACTTGGCTTTTTCATTCATTAGCTGGTCACATGAATTAAACATCCTGGAATACACAATAATTATATCAACTTTGACCTCTTAGCCTACCAAGAAGTCGATTTACATCATTTAAAAGCAATATCAGTTAATAATCAAAACCTTAACTCATGCATGATTTCAAATGACATATAGACAAGCTAGCTCAACTTTCTAATCCGATTTTATACATTTATTTCTTCCTTTAAGCCTCTCATTTTAGGTCATATATATTTTATAGAAATCTACCTCAAAGATTCACTCTTTTAAAAGAGTAGGAACTACTTTGTGTACCTTATTATAGATTTATATAAAAACTCTATGCTTCAAACATCAAGCTCCAAACCTTAATCGCATAACGATCAACTCATCTTAAGATAGCTTACACTAATGCATTAGTCCATTTTATTTCAATCTTATTTTATACTTACACGAGTGCTTGAACATTTATATATTTATATACCACTAGGTCTATCATACATAAGGTATACATAAAATTTGGCATTTGTAATTCATTATAATAAAGAATTAAGGTATTATTACATTTTTTTTCTTGTACAATTATAATTATAAGAAATTTTCCTCGTCTACTTATGTTGGGCTAAACAATTGGCAAACATGTGCTAATATGTAGCAGCCACCATTATTATTATTATATTGTTTCACTATTAATGTAGCTACAAATCACATAACACATTGACAATCTTACTCCTATTTATTACATCATTACATTACATACATGTTATTTAGAACATGTATTATACCACTTTACATGCATGCTTTATCAAAGGAATCCAATACACATTTTACACATATTGTTAAAAATCTTTAGATACTTAGTACACTTTATTATCAACAACTTTTACTCATTTATAATTTAGATGTCCAAACAGGCTTCCAATACTACCTTAGCTTAACCCGACAGGAAATCAAACAAGACCATCTCTGATTAAGACCTTCCTTATATTACAATTGAATGTCCATAACAATCGTTTACTAAATTACAATTGACTGTCCCAAAACATCCTTTTATTGTACTACTTTTGGTTATCACAAAACAGTCACTTAATCCCTTTTTACCTTTAATGTAACATCTCCTTTGCGGGATAAAGACAACAATTTCATGTTAATCGAAAAACAAAATAATTAATTTTTTTCTATAAATATATTTATGGTGTTCGTATTAAAGTCTACTGAAATTTTGACAGAGTCTCCCCTATACCGGAAGGTCCCAAGTTATCAACATTTAACCTGTTTACACTTTTAATAACCTGCATCTCCTAACCCCATCCCGATCCAATCAACAAGATTTTTGCGATGTCGCGGTCGCACAAATTAATTACCCTTACACTTAAATCACACAAGATAGTATAGAGCAAGCAAGGGATCGATCCCACGAGGAAGATTTAGTTCAGATTTTTATGCTATACGTTATGCAATTGGGGGGGTTTTGATTTGTGATAATCTAAAATATGGAAGAAATTAAACTAGTGAACATGATCAATTAAAACTGAAATTTATCAAGAAAACAAACCTTGATCACAAGCACACATCCACCTACAGAAATCAGAACTGATCCTTAAAATGAAACTCCAGTTTATATTCTGAATTTTTATCTTTTCTTAACTTTGGCTAATTAACGGACCCGCCGTATAATTAGCCCTAACCAACAAATAATCACAGTGTCCACACTAATGATTTAATCTAATGGCAGCCTTAAGATCTAGATAAATTCATTAATCTTAACAACCAAGTTGTCTGCTTGTGTTGCTTTGATCGAATGTTTTCCCTAAGTTTAATAACGTAGTTCCGCCACAATTATCAAGCTTAGTTGCTTCACAAGTTTATATACCCTAACTCCGGTTCTGATATCAAACTTAGCAATAGATTGTTCACAATAATAACTTAGAGTCCGCTCTAGCAATTATCAACAACAATCATAGAAAACATGCATAGGAAAACAATCATACTCATTCATAATACAAACTGAAAATAAATGAAGAATAAATCTCACAGTTCTTGAAATCTGAAAGTTTCTGCGTCCTTGCAACCAAGAAAAGAGCTTAGCCTTGCATATCTATTGAACAACTACTCCTAAAGATAAAAGAAAGCATTATTTCTAGTATGTAGAGAGGAGAGTTTGTGTTTCTTCACTTCTAGTTGTTACCACCTTTCTTTGATTCTATTGCACTCCCTCCTCTTCTTTCTTGGCTCTCTTGGTGTCTATATATAGGCTTCAATGGCAGCTCCTCTTGCTTCTTTATCAATAATGGTGGCTGCCAAACATGCCAAACTTTGACATTAGTAGTCACCACAAATAACCCACCATTGTAGCCTCCTTCTTTGACAATGGCAGCATTCCAACTTGCAGCTGGTTTGTGGTTGGTGATTTGAGGTTGGTGGATTGAGGTTGGTGGCTACTTTTCTTGACCTTCTAGATTGATTTACTAGAGGGGCTAAATTGCTGAAATTATAACTTGGATGATAGTTTAGAAGCTTTGAAACATAATTTGGACTCATTTCTTCACGAAACCTGATTGCTGGCAGAATTCAGTTGTCATCTTTGAAAAATCATATCGCCCTTATCTGACATCGTTTTTGGCTGAACATTGGAGAGTTTCTAGACCTTTGAGTCAGGAATCCAACACAATTGAGTTTGCATCAATTGGACTTCTATAGCGCCAGATATGGAATTTTGAATGGACAAAGGTCAATAGTGGCAGAATATGAGATTTGACTTTGAAGGATGTGATTTCCATGATCTTCCTCTTTGTATTTTTCTTGCATTACATTTCCAGAAAGGTATAGATGTTAGCTTTTTAGAGCCACTGGAATCACTTCATTTTGATCTCTAGAAATCACGCTCTGCACAAAACATCGACTGAACATCAAATCTGCTAATTATCTCCAATTTACTCCTTTTTGCATTTTTCATCCAAAAGTGCCTTCAAAACATAAAACAAAGAATATCAAGGCATTTTACATATAAAACATGGACAAAACATTAGGTAAATATGGGTGAAACAATCGAATAATATGGTTACATCACCCTCCCATTACCAACCTCCATTCTAGATTTTATAAGATCAATCATGATTATTTCTACTTAATACATTATCTATACCAATTTCACTAGTATCATCATCATTACCCCATAAGAGTTGATGTAAGGTGATCCATTTACCTAGGATCCTAACACACACTAAATGTATGTTAGCCAATACACGGTGATCCCCTTACCCTGAAGCCTAATGATTAGTACTTAAAAGTGCATTTTTATCAAGGTTTTATATCATCATATTGGACTTGAAGTATCAATAACTCCTTAACTAAAACATGTTTTATAATAACGTATCTAATAATATAAGATACCTTTAATTTAAGGTAAATGTTCATTTTAAATTGAGGCCTATCACATAAATAAAAGGATTGATTGATGAATTTAAGAACTGAAATTGAAGCCTATCACATAAATGAAAGGATTGATTGATGAATTTAAGAACTGAAATTGAAAGGATAAAGAGATTGCCAAACTTAGAAAAGAGATGTCGGTGCAATCCAAACCGAAACACTGTTCGGTAATTGGGTCATATCTGGAGCTATAGATCTCATATTTAGGTCTACTTTATATGGATGAAAAGGTAAGACATAGGCCTACAACTTTCATATGGAGCCCAAGATCTAAAAAGGTCATTTTCAAGTCCAAATTATTGCAACAACAAAGAAGCCCGAATCTGTCCTCCAGCCCGAGCAGTGTTCAGTATTTTGGCCATATCTGGAGTTCTAGAAGTCCAAATGAGTTGAATTTTTTACATAAGAAAGTTGAGACAATTGCCTACAACTTTCATGTTTTCAAGTGGTCCAATTTTGACATTATCAATGACGTTTTGGGCAGAAAAGAGAAGATAAGGATTGCCACCAAGTCAAGAGTTGGCTACCCACTCATCAATTAGTCATCAAATCAATAGTTCCCAATTTTGGCCTATAAAAGGAGGCATTTGCCATGCATTTAGGCATCTTGGTTTCCAGATCAAGATCATGCTTTTGCTTTCTCTCTTTGTATTTTTTTGTAATTTTTATACTTTGCTTTCATTAATATCAAGTTTATGCCTTTCATTTCCTTTCATTTACTTAGTTAACTTTTATCTTATTTATGTTCTTATTTTGTTTATTTATTTTTCTTTCTTTCATTATGTTTAGCTAAGTTTATTATGTCAAGGTGAAAAGGTTACATTAATGGTGTAAGAATAAGTATAATATAAACTTAATATGGACTTTAATGTTTGATATTAACATGTTTTCTATTTGTTATCTTGTTCACTTTTTAATACTTTGCTTCTGTTCACTCTTTAATACTTTGCTTGTTAAATGACTAATCTTGATTTATGTTGTATAACACTTGTACAACAAATGCTTGGCACTTTCATAGCCCATACTATATGGTATAACCGACACCTGAGCTATGAAAGGAACTTGATTTGTTGTTAACATAAGTTATAATCATGAATGCTTAACGAGATTTACAAGTATTAGCATTAATCGAATAAGATGACTAATGTAATCATGTTAACAATCTATAATCTAGTTGGAACCTCCTTTGTGTGTAGTTTCCAA
Source organism: Populus euphratica (assembly GCF_000495115.2). Classification (NCBI taxonomy): domain Eukaryota; kingdom Viridiplantae; phylum Streptophyta; class Magnoliopsida; order Malpighiales; family Salicaceae; genus Populus; species Populus euphratica. Next base: position 6,496 of record NW_011501892.1, on the reverse strand, counting down.
ATGAATAATAAGAGTTTATACTATACTTGTTTGACATACCATTAGTGGAACCTCTAACCTTGATATTTGTTATTATCATTGTTTAATCCTTACATTAATATTCCATCTCAAAGTTCTCATCTTTTTCTTCTTCTTCTCCTTCTTTTTCTTTATTAATATTATTATTACTACTACTACTACTAGTACTACTACTACTACTATTATTATTGTTGTTGTTGTTTATAATTTGTATAATTAACCTCTCTATGGTTCGACCCCAGTCTTGCCAGGTTATTTATTACTTCGACACTCCTGCACTTGGGAGAAGACATTAATCTTTTAGTCGTGGCACCTCGTAGTCTAAGATGTAGACCTTGGATAAGTTGCATCTCATGACTATCTTTTCTTCCAATGCCCCTACAAGAGCTTAGTCTGGGAATCCATCGTAAGGCTCTCCAGAATTTAATGGCTTAGAATGTAATGGAATCTCCTTCTTCAATGGGCAGCCTCAAACTACAGGAAGATGAAGAATATTCTGCACATTATAGCTCGGCTAAGTTTGTCCACCATAATATACTACATTTGGTTTGAAAGGAAGAACAAAATATTAACCAGCACCTTTCACCCTCCTTAACATACTAGTGTAGAGATCATTCAGCACATTAGGTCTCATTTAGCAAACATTAGCAGAAAGAATCCAATGTCAGATGTTATATATGAAATATGGTACATGCACCCTTAATGCTATGGCCAGTGTCCCTAAGCTTAGTTAGCAAATGCCTTGTCTTTTTGTATGAGGCAATCATGTCAATGATCAAGGCATGTGGCCAGATCAAGTCAACTAGCCATCTGTTTTTTATTTTCCTAGGCTTATTCTAGTGTGCACTTGGATTTTTCTCCTCTTGCTTTGACTTAGACATATAGCCCGATCCTGGTAATAAGGGTTTTCTTAGTTAGCTAAGCCCTTTTTTTTAATGGGGATAGCCCTTGTTTTTGCATATTTCTTTTTTTATTATACAATTTTAACCTTTACAAAAAAAAAAACCTAAGATTTCATAACAAATTACAATTTATTTAAAATATCAAAAATCAACTTCTTGAATTATTTTCTCAAAAAATTATAATTGAATTTCCCAACCAATTTAAACATCATTTTGAGATTTTATCCTAACATCCATAACTTATTTTTTCAATATAAACATTTTCCATACCAAAATACTAAGACACAACATGTCATCCAATTCAATAATTTTTCTCATGCAACCTAAATAGATTCTTAGCTTTCAATTATGTTATTCATACACCCTAAACAAAATTTTACCTTAATAACATCCTAAGTTTTTATATAAATTCCTATACATTCATTAAACCACATATCTCTTTCTTTTCTTTTCATTTTTCATTTACATATTTTAATATTAAAGGTTTCAACTTCCTTCCTATCCTTTCCACTCCACCATGTTACAACTTACCAATATATATTTAAATAATAATATCTTTTCCAATCACTAATTCTAAATCATTTACAACAATTCAAGCACATCTTATATTATAACATACACAACCTTCGATCTTCCACATCCTATTTATTAGTCACTTTCAAATTTTAATTTCCTACAGGTAAATTCAATCCAATCCCAAATAGTAAATAATACATGACCACCAATAATAATACAATTTAAATTATTAACTAAATCAATTACTTAATAAATCTCAACTAAACTTTCATAATCTACTACAACTATTTATAATTCACATTTCATACATTATTTTTTAAGTGCCAAACACATTCTATACCCTAATTAGCAATTGTACCTACAATTTAAACACTTTCCTTCCATTTTTGTAATATGAAAAACCATGTTTTGTACACTTATCTATAGCGTAACTTACATTGTTAAGCTAAAAGCATATCCCACATCGCTTACCTATAACATAACTTACATGTTTAACCTAAGTATTTATCCCACATCACATTTCTCACACATAAACTTTAATTTAACATACAATTACACAAAGTTCCATTCAATTTCTCTAGATCTCCAATCATCCATCATACATCACAACATGCCAATATTCCTTAAGTTAAGAATTCTTATTCAATTATAGTTTATAAGGCCTTCACATTAACCCATACACAGCTAATAAAACAAAAACACAAATTCCAAATCAACAACCCCCCCTTAACACACACACTACATTAATTTTACACATTCAGCCATAAGTTTTTCCTAAATAAAGTTTTCTCGTAACAACACTTCACAAAACATGCATTATAACAAGAATCTAATTAAATTTTCTTACCAATTTTTCTATATTTCTCCTTACACACATACATATACATAAAATTTACATACAAAAAACTTATTCCACATCGAATTTTTCACACAAACGCATCCATTCCTTGTATAATTTCCATAAAATTTCAACAAGCTTTCTCATTCCCCAAATCCCCCTTATGGCTAGCTACTTATGGATTTTTATCAAACTTCTCTCCCAATTCTACTTTATCTAACATATAATTCATGCCTCTTAAACAATTTACATCTAATTTTCTAATTCCCCTAAATATTATTCAAGAACCCTAGAAAGATAATTTAGGGATTTGTTTTCCATTAATTTGATTAAACACTAAAACAATTGTAATAGCTAATTGAAAAGCAACTTATCAACCCATTTAAACTCCATTTCCAAGGTTTCTTTACAAACTTCCTTCTATTTTTTCTTTCTCTTTCAATTTCATGCTTCGCTCTTCTTTTTTTTAACCTCTCCCTCCCTCCCTTCTCCCTCCCTATGTTTGTGTGTGTGAGAGAGAGTTTACTTTTTTTCCTAGTAAATTAATCAAAACCACTCACAAGCTCTTATATTTGGAAAAAAAAGGCAAAAATTTTAGAAGAAAAGTATGAAGAAATAATCTCCCCTTCTTTAATGGATGCTTGTGTCTTTTTAAGGAGAAAATGAAAGGAAATATCTTGTTTTATTTATGAAAATATCATTATCATTATTTTCTGAAAAAATTTCATCCAATTTACAAATTTTTTCCTTTAAATAATTATTTTACCTAATTAGAGAATTTACTCAATTTCTGATTGGACTGTTGTTTCGCGTATCGATTTATTTCTCTACTCTATCCAGGATCTAAATAAATTCATTGAGGATTTTCAATTCCATTCTTTTTTTTTCTAATTTATCATATTTTTAATTACAGATTACCATATTTTACATTGTTTTACCAATTTTTTGATCGAGAATTTGCACGCATCATCAAAATTAACATCAAAACTAAATTAAAAAACAAATACTCATTCTAGTTCTATGATTATGAAGAATTCCGCTTCAAATATTGTGTAAATGAATCCTAATTCATTTATTGTTAAATTTGAATTTAATTCAAACAAGATAAAATTACCATATTAAGCATATTAGTTTGGATCAAGAAAAATTAGTTTATTTTCAAATAGCAAAGCCTAGCTAATAACTCTAACACTGTTGCATGTTTAAACTACTTATTTGGTATTAAGTTAATAAGAAATATATGTAGAAAAGAAGGGCCAAACTGGAAAATAAATAATAGCCTATAGTTACTTTCTTGTTAAGATGTCAAAATATATTTTTTTAATTATGATTAACACACATTCATCTAAAATTTATCCTAAAATTTCACTCTTTGCATTCAACAAACACTTTTTTATCATGTAAATGATTGTTGTTTCATTCATTCTCAAATTTGAGTTTACTCTGAATATCCATAAGACTATTATGCTGCTTGATATAATGCTACTAGCCTCACTAATTATATACCATATTTTCTATTTAACTTTTATTCATATCTTCTGACTTAAATTTGGTATTTGGTAGGTGGGTTTGGTCTTTAGAAGAACATCTGCAGTCTGTCCTGCGGCAATGAGAAGTGTCTCGGTATCAAATGGTATCTCACATACATAGCATCAACATCAACAACTGTAAGTGTTTGGTTTGCCATGCTAAAAAAAAGCATTGAGTGCATCATTGATTATGCGATGAAGGCAAGTCTTTCCTGGCTTTACCTTCATCTTCCAAGCTAAAAGAGAGACACAAATATATATATATATAGTGTAGGCATCAGAGACATTTAGGCCTCCACTTATTTGCATTGCCTGGTTAATGATTGTTTTTTAATCTACATTGAAACACTCTCCTGTAATTTATGGACGAGGAGCACCAAGTTTGGGGAACATATCAATTTCTTTTCTTTTCTTTTTTTATATAAAACCCTTCCGTCCTCCTCATTGTTATAGATTATAAACAATGGCAACAGCAACAAATCAAAGTATAATGAGTCTCAAACAATAAATTCGATAAAGCTCTTTGATAGGCCACAACGTTCTCAATGTTATAGATTATAAACAATGGCAACAACAACAAATCAAAGTATAATGAGTCTCAAACAATAAATTCGATAAAGCTCTTTGATAGGCCTCAACGTTCTCAATGTAATTGTAGGCTAAATCCTGAATATTTAGGATAAATTAAAAAAAAATGTTGCATGGAACAAGAAGGAGCATGCAACATGAAAATGTGAAACATGAAGAAGTAGTTGCATGTTACATGCAATGTTATCTTATTTATGTTTTTATTTTTTTTATTTTTTTTTCTTTCTTTCATTATGTCTAGCTAAGTTTATTATGTCAAGGTAAAAAGGTTACACTAATGGTGTAATAATAAGTATAGTGTAAACTTAATATGGACATTAATGTATGATACCAACATGTTTTGTATTTGTTATCTTATTCACTCTTTAATACTTTGCTTGTTAAATGATTAATCTTGATTTATGTTGTATAACACTTGATACAACAAATACTTGGCACTTTCATAGCCCATACTGTATGGTATAATCAACACCTGAGTTATGAAAGGAACTTGATTTGTTGTTAACATAAGTTATAATCATGAATACTTGACGAGATTTACAAGTACTAGCATTAATCGAATAAGATGACTAATGTAATCATGTTAACAATCTATAATCTGATTGGAACCTCCTTTGTATGTGGTTTCCAATTGACTAATAAGAGTTTATACTATACTTGTTTGACATATCATTAGTGGAACCTCTAACCTTGACATTTGTTATTATCATTGTTTAATCTTTTGACACGACTAAAAGATTGATGTCTTCTCCCAAGTGCAGGAGTGTCGAAGTAATAAAAAACCCGGCAAGACTAGGGTCGAACCACAGGGAGGTTAATTGTACAAATTATAAACAACAATTATAAATAACAACAATAGTAACAATAACAACAAGAATAATAATAGTAGCAATAATAATACTAATAATAGTAGTAGTAGTAGTAGTAGTAGTAGTAATAATAATAATAACAACAACAATAATAAAGAAAAAGAAGAAGAAGAAGAAGAAAAGTTGATGAGAACTTTGAGATGGAAAATTAACGTAAGGATTAAATAATGATAACAAACAATGTCAAGGTTAGAGGATCCACTAATGGTATGTCAAACAAGTATAGTATAAACTCTTATTATTCAATTGGAAACCACACACAAAGGAGGTTCCAATCAGATTATAGATTGTTAACATGATTACATTAGTCATCTTATTCAATTAATGCTAATACTTGTAAATTTCATCAAGCATTCATGATTATAACTTATATTAACAATAAATCAAGTTCCTTTCATAGCTCAGGTGTTGGTTATACCATATAGTATGGGCTATGAAAGTGTCAAGCATTTGTTGTACCAAGTGTTATACAACATAAATCAAGATTAGTCATTTAACAAGCAAAGTATTAAAGAGTGAACAAGATGACAAATATAAAACATGTTAGTATCAAACATTAAAGTCCATATTAAGTTTATATTATACTTATTGTTACACCATTGATGTAACCTTTTCACCTTGACATAATAAACTTAGCTAGACATAATGAAAGAAAGAAAAATAGATAAACAAAATAAGAACATAAATAAGATAAAAGTTAACTAAGTAAAGGAAAGGAAATGAAAGGCATAAACTTGATATTAATGAAAACAAAGCATAAACATTACAAAAAATACAAAGAGAGAAAGCAAGAGCATGATCTTGATCTAGACATCAAGATGCCTAAATGCATGGCAGATGCCTCCTTTTATAGGCCGAAATTGGGAACTATTGATTTGATGACTAATTGATGAGTGGGTGCCAACTCTTGACTTAGTGACAATTCTTATCTTCTCTTGTCTGCCCAAAACGTCATTGATAACATCCAAATTGGAGCCACTTGAAAACATGAACGTTGTAGGAAATTGTCTCAGCTTTCTTGTGTAAACAATTCAGCTCATTTAGACTTCTAGAACTCCAGATATGGGCAAAATACTGAACAGTGCTTGGGCTGAAAGACAGATTCGGACTTCTTTGTTGTTGCTACAATTTGGACTTGAAAATAGCCTTTTAGATCTTGGGCTCCCTATGAAAGTTGTAGGCTTAGTCTTACCTTTCCATCCACATAAAATAGACCTAAATTTGAGATCTACAGCT
>NW_011502031.1:8584-27230 GCF_000495115.2 Populus euphratica | reverse complement strand
ATAATAAGAGTTTATACTATACTTGTTTGACATACCATTAGTGGAACCTCTAAACTTGACATTTGTTATTATTATTGTTTAATCCTTACATTAATTTTCCATCTCCAAGTTCTCATCATCTTCTTCTTCTTCTCTTTCTCTATTATTATTATTATTATTATTACTACTACTATTACTATTACTACTACTATTATTATTATTATTATTATTATTATTATTATTATTATTATTATTATTATTATTTATTATTATTATTATTACTACTACTACTACTACTACTATTAATATTATTATTATTATTATAGTTGTTGTTGTTATTGTTATTGTTGTTGTTATTATTGCTATTATTGTTGTTTATAATTGTTGTCTATAATTTGTACAATTAACCTCCTTGTGGTTCGACCCCGGTCTTGCCGGGTTATTTATTACTTCGACACTCCTGCACTTGGGAGAAGAAATACTTTTTCAATTTTTCAAGATTAGTGTCCATTTTCAAATGAGAATTGGATAATCTTTTCATCGTGTCACATAGATATATACACAAATATCAGTTATTGTGGGAAACTGAAAGAACCGACTTAAGTCACGGAGTACCGTTATCCGCCATTTGACCGGGGTGAAGAAACTTGCAAAAATCACTCAAAAAGAAACAAAAATAAAATAAAATAAAATCAATATTTATATAAGAAACAAAAATAAAATAAAATAAAATAAAATAAAATCAATCTTTATATACAGGATCACCCAATTCAATAGAGTTATGTTCAACTGAAAAATTGTCAAAGTAAACTTTCAGACGATGTCCATTTACCTTGAAAACATTGCCATTCTTTGGATTCTCGATGTCATAGGCCCCATATGGATACACATGTTTCACAATAAAAGGACCACTCCATCTTGATCTTAATTTTCCAGGAAATAAATGCAGTTGAGAATTGTAAAGCAAGACTTTTTGACCAACATTGAAGGTTTTTCTATGTATTTTCTTGTCATGAAATTCTTTTATTCTTACTTTATGAATTCTTGAATTTTCATATGCATCATTTCTTATTTCCTCAAGCTCATTTATTTGTAATTTTCGCAGTTGACTAGCATCATCCAGATTTGAATTGAAAGCTTTAATAGCCCAATAAGCTTTATGTTCAAGTTCCACAGGCAAGTGACAAGGTTTTCCATAGACTAGTCTATAAGGTGACATACCTAATGATGTTTTATAAGCAGTTCGATAAGCCCAAAGTGCATCATTAAGTCTTAAAGACCAGTCTTTCCTATTAGGGTTCACTGTTTTCTCCAAAATATGTTTGATCTCCCTATTAGCAAGCTTTACTTGTCCACTTGTTTGAGGGTGATAAGGGGTGGCAACTTTGTGTGTGATTCAATATTTCTTCATTAAAGACTCAAATGGCTTGTTGCAGAAATGTGTTCCACCATCACTTATTATGGCTCGAGGGACTCCAAATCGACTCAAAATATTTTCTTTCAAAAACTTTATCACTGTTTTGTGATCATTGTTTCGACTTGGAATTGCCTCTATCCATTTTGAAACATAATCTACTACGACTAATATGTATAAGAAACCAAATGATGGAGGGAATGGGCCCATGAAATCTATACCCCAACAGTCAAAGATCTCAATGACAATAATAGGGTTTAAAGGCATCATGTGACGTTTTGAAATAGATCCCAACTTTTGACAATTTTCACAAGACTTGCAGAATGCATGTGAGTCTTTGAACATGGTGGGCCAGTAAAATCCACTTTGTAAGATTTTTGCAGTTGTCTTTCTTGATGAGAAATGGCCCCCACATGCCTCAGAATGACAAAATTTAATGACACTACTTACCTCATTGTGAGGAATGCATCTTCGAAACATTTGATCAGGACAATATTTGAATAAATAAGGATCATCCTAATAAAAGTTCTTCACTTCGTTCAAAAACTTTCTTTTATCTTGGGTATTCCAATGAGCTGGCAATTGTCCTGAAACAAGAAAATTGACAATATTAGCAAACCAAGGCATTATAGAGACAGAAAGTAAAGATTCATCAGGAAAGTAGTCATCGATTGGTGTGATGTCAGTTTTCGAATCTGTTGTCAATCTTGACAAGTGATCTGCGACAACATTTTCGCTACCTTTCTTATCTTTGATTGTGATATCAAATTCTTGAAGTAATAAAATCCACTGCACCAATCTAGCCTTGGAATCTTTCTTAGAAAGAAGATATTTCAATGCTGCATGATCACTAAAAACAACAACAGGTGAGCCAACAAGATAAGATCTGAATTTTTCACATGCAAATACTACTGCAAATAATTCTTTTTCAGTGGTGGTATAATTCATTTGAGCACTATTTAAAGTTTTACTTGTATAGTAAATTACATAAGGTTTCTTATCTTTTCTTTGTCCCAAAACAGCACCTACGGCATAATCACTAGCATCACACATTATTTCAAAAGGTAATGACCAATCGGGAGGTTGAATGATAGGAGCACAAGTAAGCAAGTTTTTAAGTTTAACAAAGGCTTCTTCACAATGTTCAGTCCATTCAAAAATAGTATCCTTTGTTAGAAGGTTACTTAAAGGCTTAGATATTACACTAAAATCTTTGATGAACCTTCTATAAAAACCAGCATGTCCTAGGAATGATCTAACATCTTTAAGAGATTTTGGTGTTGGCAAGTTTGTAATTAACTCAATTTTAGATTTGTTAACCTCAATTCCTTTTGATGAAACAATGTGACCAAGTACAATGCCGTTTGTTACCATAAAATGACATTTTTCCCAATTCAGCACAAGATTCTTCTCTTCACACCTGGTTAAAACCTTTCCTAAATTAGTCAAACAATCATCAAATGAATCGCCAAAAACAAAAAAATCATCCATGAAAATCTCAAGAAAATGTTCAACCATATCACTAAATATACTAAGCATGCATCTTTGAAATGTGGCTGGTGCATTACATAATCCAAAAGGCATCCTTCGATATGCAAAAGTACCAAATGGACATGTGAAAGTAGTCTTTTCTTGATCTTCCAATGCAATTTCAATTTGGTTGTAACCCGAATAGCCATCTAGGAAACAATAAAATTCATGACCTGCAACTCTTTCTAGGATTTGATCCATGAAAGGTAAAGGAAAATGATCTTTTCTAGTCATTGAATTAAGTTTCCTATAGTCAATGCACATGCGCCAACCAGTAACAGTTCTAGTGGGAATTAACTCATTGTTCTCATTTGTTATCACAGTGACTCCAGACTTCTTAGGTACAACTTGGGTAGGACTTACCCATTTGCTGTCAGAAATAGGATAAATGATTTCATTATCTAGAAGCTTAATGACTTCATTTTTCACTACTTCTTTCATATTAGGATTTAGCCTTCGTTGCATTTCTCTAGAGGGTTTAGCATTTTCCTCTAAATAAATTCTGTGTGTACAAATCAAAGGACTAATTCCTTTTATATCAGCTATGGTCCATCCTAATGCTTTTTTGTGCATTTTCAGAGTTTGTAATAACTTACCTTCTTGATATGCATTAAGTTTGGAAGAGATTATTACCGGAAAAGTTTCATTTTCTCCCAAAAATGAGTATTTGAGATTGGATGGCAACGGCTTCAAATTAGGTTTTAGTGGTTGAACACTTGAAGGTATGGACTTAATTGGTCGTGGTGGCAATTCCTCAATTTGTGGCCTCCAATTACTTGTCTTTGATTCTTCCCGAAAATAAATCATTTCCAAATCATCAGATTCATCAATCTCAATTTCATTGGAAGTGGTTGGAAATTGATCATGAATTAATTTTTCAGTAAAGTCCACTTCCTGTAAATCATTATCATCTCTAGGTTGCTTGCAAATGTTGAAAATATTCATCTCCAATGTCATGTTTCCAAATGATAGCTTCATCAGTCCATTCCTACAATTAATCAATGCATTAGAAGTTGCAAGAAATGGACGTCCTAAAATAACAGGAAATGAATTACATACTTCAACAGGTTGTGTGTCCAAGACAATAAAATCCACAAGATAAATGAATTTATCGACTTGTACTAACACATCTTCAATTATTCCTCTAGGCACTTTTATAGATCTATCGGCAAGTAAAAGAGTTATAGAAGTTGGTTTTAACTCACCTAGATTGAGACTCTAAAAAACTGAATATGGAAGTAAATTCACACTCGCACCAAGATCAAGTAAGGCTCTTTCAATTTTATGCTCTCCAATAAAGCAGGAAATTGTAGGACAACCAGGGTCTTTATATTTCAAAGCATTATTGTTTTGAAGAATGGCACTTACTTGTTCTGCTAGAAAGGCTTTCTTTTTCACATTCAGTTTCCTCTTCACAGTGCATAGATCTTTCAAAAATTTAGCATAGGAAGGAACCTGTTTAATTGCATCCAGCAAAGGTATATTGATCCTTACCTGTTTGAAAATTTCATAAATTTTAGAATTGTGATTGACTTTCCTTTGTTTGGTCATGGCTTGAGGAAATGGAAATGCTGGCGGTGAATTAGTCGTTTCTTTGCAATTTTCAGATTCATCCCCTTCCTTACCCTCAGAGATTGATTCATCATCTTTCTCATAAGGTTCCCTTCCTTACCCTCAGAGATTGACTCATCATCTTTCTCATAAGGTTCAAGAGATGGTTTTTTAATAACTTTACCACTGCGCAGAGTAGTGACTAATTTGACTTGATCCATGTGTTGGCTTCCGGAACTACTTGCATTTGCATTGTATTGCCCTTTGGGATTTTGTTGTGTTTGAGATGGAAACTTACCTTTCTCTTGGAAACTAAGAGCAGATGTTAATTTAGCAAGAGTATCTTTAAAATCTGTCATGTTTTGAGCAAGTTGAGTATTGATTGTCTCTTGCTTTTCAATGAATGCATGCAATGTTTCCTCAAGATTTCTTCTAGGAGGTGGAGCATAAGGAGGTGCATATCCATGAGGATTTTGGAAATTGTGGTGTGCTTGAAACGGTGGTTGTGAAGTTTGTGCATTGTTGTTGTCACTCTTCCAACTAAAATTTAGGTGATTTCTCCAACCAGGGTTGTATGTTTGGGAGTATGGGTTGTGGTTGGGCCTTTGGAAACTGTTTAAAGCATGGGCTTGTTCATGGAGACATTCCTTAAAAGAAGGCAAGGTTGGACAATTGTTGGTTGAGTGTTCATTTGTTTCACAAATTTGACACACAATGTTTTCAACAGATTTTAATTGACCACTCTTTTTCAATTCTAGTGCCTCGACTTTTCTAGCTAAAGATGCAAACTTAGCTTGAAGGTCATGATCTTCCCTAAGGTTGTACATGCCTCCACTAGATGTGTGAGGTTGAGTTTTACTCGGTGTCTCATAAGTACCCGCAGTGTCCCAATTTTGAGCATTTTCAGCTAACAAGTCTAAGTACTTCATTGCTTCATCAGGGTCTTTATCTTCAAAAGTTCCATTGCACATCAATTCAACCATTTGCCTATCTTTAGGTGTTAACCCTTCATAGAAATGTGAAACCAATCTCCATGTTTCAAAACCATGATGGGGGCAAGTACTAAGCAAATCTCGATACCTATCCCAACATTTGTAAAATGTTTCTACTGGTTTTTGAGTGAAAGTAGTGATTTGTCTCTTGAAAGAGTTTGTTCTATGAGATGGGAAAAACTTCTTTAAAAATGGTTGTTGCATTTCACCCCAAGCACGAATGGCTCCTGGTCTTAAATTTTGTAGCCATGTTTTAGCTTTATCTTGTAATGAAAAAGGAAAAAGCTTTAATCTGATGGTGTTCATGCTCCAATTTAAATTATTATATGTGTTGCAGACCTCCTCAAATTCCCTTAAATGCAAGTATGGATTTTCCAATTCCAAGCCATGAAAAGAAGGTAAAAGTTGAATAATACCTGGTTTAAAATTAAAATGAGAAGCATCGGGAGGAAAAACTATGCATGATGGTGCACTTGTTCTTGTGGGATTCATGTCGTCTCTAAGTGTTCTAGCACGGTTATTCTCATTATTTTCATTATGAAGGGATTGATTATCTTCTTCGGCCATATTTTCTGAAAATGATGAGGATACCCTACAAAGTCTACCACTTGATGTACGTGACCACACTCTCATGCACGTATAGGAATGAAATAAAAAGAAGAAGAAAGCAAAAGAAGGAGGAAGAAAATAAAAAGAAACAAAAGAAAAGAAAGAAAGTTATATACAAGAAAAGTGAAAAGAGAAAATAAAATAAATACTATAATTTATATAAGAACTTACCTCCCCGGCAACGGCGCCAAAAACTTGACACGACTAAAAGATTGATGTCTTCTCCCAAGTGCAGGAGTGTCGAAGTAATAAATAACCCGGCAAGACCGGGGTCGAACCACAGGGAGGTTAATTGTACAAATTATAAATAACAATAATACAACAACAATAACAATAACAATAACAATAACAATAACAACAATAATAATAACAACAATAATAATAATAACAATAATAATATAAGATATCTTTCATTTGTGGTAAATGTTCATTTTAAATGCAGGCCTATCACATAAATGAAAGGATTGATTGATGACTTTAAGAACTTAAATTGCAAGGGCAAAGAGATGACCAAAATTAGAAAAGAGATGTCGGTGCAATCCAAACCAGAACACTATTCAGTAATTGGGTCATATCTGGAGCTATAGATCTCAGATTTAAGTCTACTTTATATGGATGCAAAGGTAAGACATAGGCCTACAACTTTCATATGGAACCCAAGATCCAAAAAGGTCATTTTCAAGTCCAAATTGTAGCAACAACAAAGAAGCCCGAATCTGTCCTCCAGCCCGAGCACTGTTCAGTATTTTGGCCATATTTGGAGTTCTAGAAGTCTAAATGAGCTGAATTTTTACACAAGAAAGCTGAGACAATTGCCTACAACTTTCATGTTTTCGAGTGGCTCCAATTTTGACGTTATCAATGACGTTTTGGGCAGACAAGAGAAGATAAGCTCCAATTTTGACGTTATCAATAACTTTTTGGGCAAACAAGAGAAGATAAGGATAGTCACCAAGTCAAGAGTTGATCACCCACTCATCAATTAGTCATCAAATCAATAGTTCCCAATTTTAGCCTATAAAAGGAGGCATTTGCCATGTATTTAGGCATCTTGGTTTCTAGATCAAGATCATGCTCTTCCTTTCTCTCTTTACATTTTTTGTAATGTTTATGCTTTGCTTTCATTAATATCAAGTTTATGCCTTTCATTTCCTTTCATTTACTTAGTTAACTTTTATCTTATTTATGTTCTTATTTTGTTTATTTATTTTTCTTACTTTCATTATGTTTAGCTAAGTTTATTATGTCAAGGTGAAAACGTTACACTAATGGTGTAAGAATAAGTATAGTGTAAACTTAATATGGACTTTAATGTTTGATACTAACTTGTTTTGTATTTGTTATCTTGTTCACTCTTTAATACTTTGCTTGTTAAATGACTAATCTTGATTTATGTTGTATAACACTTGGTACAACAAATGCTTGGCACTTTCATAGCCCATAATGTATGGTATAACCGACACCTGAGCTATGAAAGGAACTTGATTTGTTGTTAACATAAGTTATAATCATGAATGCTTGACGAGATTTACAAGTATTAGCATTAATTGAATAAGATGGCTAATGTAATCATGTTAACAATCTATAATCTGATTGGAACCTCCTTTGTATGTGGTTTTCAATTGAATAATAAGAGTTTATACTATACTTGTTTGACATACCATTAGTGGAACCTCTAACCTTGGCATTTGTTATCATGATTGTTTAATCCTTACGTTAATATTCCATCTCAAAGTTCTCATCATCTTCTTCTTCTTCTCCTTCTTTTTCTTTATTATTATTATTATTATTATTATTGTTACTACTACTACTACTACTATTACTATTACTACTACTACTATTATTATTATTGTTGTTGTTGTTGTTGTTGTTGTTATTGTTGTTGTATTATTGTTATTTATAATTTGTACAATTAACCTCCCTGTGGTTCGACCCTGGTCTTGCCGGGTTATTTATTACTTCGACACTCCTGCACTTGGGAGAAGACATCAATCTTTTAGTCATGTCAGCCATCCTTAATGAATTGTATTTTATCTTCATGGTTTATAGATATCATTCCTAAAGAACGACATGTTGCATTACAAGTCCATCTAGCACATTTGTGATAGACTTTCAGTTGTTTTGTACGATGTTTCTTTGCAAAAGTGCTTTTACTTATTCTAGGCATGTGTGAAATGAAGGAATTAGAGGACTCACTTGATAATAAGACCTTTGCTTCAATCATCCATCGAATATCTTTAGGAATTCCATGATTCATTAACAACCTCAATCTTGCACATTTAGCACGATAAATTTTTGAAATAGTATTCTGAGGTAGAACGAAAAATACTTTTTTAATTTTTCAAAATTGATGTCCATTTTTAAATGAGAATTGGAGAAGAAATTAAAAAAAGTGAGAAAGAGTAAAGAATTGAACAAATATATACACAGATATCACTTATTATGAGAAACTGAAAGAACCAACTTAAGTAACAAAATACCGTTATCTATCATTTGACCGGGTGAGAGAGACTAGCAAAATTTGTATTCTCGATATCATAAGCCTTATATAGATACACATGTTTCACAATAAAAGGACCACTCCATCTTGATCTTAGTTTTCCAAGAAATAAATAAAGTCGAGAATTATAAAGTAAGACTTTTTTCTACCAACATTCCATGTTTTTTCTTAGTATTTTCTTGTTATGAAACTCTTTTATTCTTTCGTTATGAATTCTTGAATTTTCATATGCGACATTTCTTATTTTTTCAAGCTCATTTATTTGTAATTTTTGCAGTTGACTAACATCATTAATGTAAGCTTTATGTTCAAGTTTGATAGGCAAGTGACAGGATTTTTCATAAACTAGTCTATAAGGTGATATACCTAATGATGTTTTATAAGCAGTTTGATAAGCTCAAAGTATATCATTAAGTTTTAAAGACCACTTTTTCCTATTAGGGTTCACTGTTTTCTCTAAGATCTGTTTGATCTCTCTATTAACAAGCTCTACTTGTCCACTTATTTAAGGGTGATAGGGGTAATAACTTTGTGTGTGATTCTATATTTCTTTATTAAAGACTCGAATGACTTGTTCTAGAAATGTGTTCCACCATCACTTATCATGGCTTGAGGGATTCCAAATCGACTAAAAATATTTTCTATAAAAAACTTTATCACTATTTTGTGATCATTGTTTTGACTTGGAATTGCCTTTATCCATTTTGAAATATAATCTACCACGATTAATATGTACAAGAAACCAAATGATGGTAAGTACTAATCACACCCCCCAACCAGCTTATTACTAGTCCCTAGTAATCAAAGCGTTAAAATAGAAAACAAATTTGCAAATTTCACAAAGCAAGGTATTCATCATTTAACTTCCATTAGTCTATCCAGATAAACAAACTCTCATTAAATTTATATATCTGCTCAATACCTCTTAACAAGATATTAATAAACCTTTCTTTTGTGCTCAATGTATCAACACATAATTATGGGGCTTTTCTTGGAAGAAAACAAAATTTTTGTTCTAATGTTTAAGGTTAACTTCCTTGGGTTGGGATTACTATTTTTGTCTTTTTTTTTTTTTTTAACTCTATATACATATACTTTAAAAACATCATGCATCTTTAACCCATGTAATGAGCTTTCAGCTAATGACTCCCAGACCAGTTGGTCTTAGGGCATTAGGTGTTAAGACACCCCTACGAGCTTAGTAACTCGGGTCGCAGATACTGATATGTAGATAGTGCAATGTTTGATTCCCTTAAGCTTTTCTCCTCAACCCATGTAACAAGCGTTGGGCCAATAGCTCCCAAGTCAGTTGACTTTAGGGTATTAGGTGTTAAAACACCCCTTCGGGCTTAATTGCTTAGGTTAGGGAGGCTACGAAACCAAACTTATCTACATTTTTATTATCATCATTTTTTTTTCTTTTTTTCTTTTTTTTTTTTTTTTTTTTTTTTTTTTTTTTTTTTTTTTTTTTTTTTTTTTTTTTTTTCTTTTTAATTATATACAATCCCTTTCCCTTAGTTGTTACCTTTAACAAAAGAACATAAATAATGTAATAATCCAATATGCAACCCACAATCATATGTTAAAGTGTGTGTGTGTAAATTAAGGTTTAAAAATACATGTTAAATAAGTATATGAGCAGAATTAAGTGGTAACAATACGAGAGTTTGTAAACCTGAATATTTCAGGAAGTATTATAATAGACCTTGTTAAGAATGGTTACTAAGATGCGTCTCAAGAGTCACTTTAACAAAAGAACTCCTTTACTCTGCCATCCTAGTAACAACAATTATGCACATGCTTTATGAAATGAAAAACAATTTTTTTTTTATCAACTACTACCCTCTCCCCCCAACCAAAACGAGACATTGTCCTCAATGTTCTAAGGTAGAAAGATAGAGTATAGAAGATATCACCTGAAATAACGAACACTGACAAACCTGAAACACACTGAAACAAATATAAGAAACAACAAAACACAATAATAAAACCAAGCATGTGTATGTACAGGTAGTTGTGATTGTGGCTCACATCTTCCCTTGGTTTTACGTCCAAGAACGGCTTAAACGCCCTCTATGGGTCGGGGATAGGCTTCCCATCCAGTTTTCTTAAAAACTGGCAAACAGGGTCTTTTTTAGTCAGATTCCCAAGACTAAGTCTATCATGTTCTTTATGAAATAGTGGCCATAAATCATGAATTGCACGATGCACATCTCCACTAGGATGCGTCTCAAGAGTCAATAGAAGATTATCTAAAGACTCCTTACTCAGGCCATCCTTAATGAATTGTATTTTATCTTCACGGTTTATAGATACCATTCCTAAAGAACGACATTGTGTATTACAAGTCCATCTAGCACATCGATGACAGACATCCAGTCGTTTTGCACGACGCTTCTTTGCAAAAGTGCTTTTACCTGTTCCAGGCATGTGTGAAATGAAGTTAGAGGACTCACCTGATAATCGGACCTTTGCTTCAATCAACCAGCGAATATCTTCAGGAATTCCATGATTCATTAACAATCTCAATCTTGCACATCTAGCACGGTAAATTTTTGTAATCGCATTCTGAGGCAGAGCGGGAAAATACTTTTTCAATTTTTCAAGATTAGTGTCCATTTTCAAATGAGAATTGGAAGAGAGATTCAAAGAATTGCACACATATATACACAGATATCAGTAATTGTGGGAAACTAAAAGAACCGACTTAAGTCACGGAGTACCGTTATCCGCCATTTGACCGGGGTGAGAGAAACTAGCAAAAATCACTCAAAAAGAAACTTAAAAAAGAAAATGTGAGAAAAACAAAATAATCAACCTTTATCTACAAGATCATTCAAACCAGCTGATTCATTTTCACTAGGAAAATTATCAAAGTAAGCTTTCAAACGATGTCCATCTTCCTTAAAATCATTGTCATTCATTGAATTCTCAATATCACAGGCCCCATAAGGATTAATCCATCTTAATCTTAGCTCTTTAGGGAATGCATAGAGTTGAGAATCATAAAACAAAACTTTTTGACCAGTGTCAATTTTTTGACAATTTTCACAAGTTTTGCAGAATGCATGTGTGTCCTTGAACATGGTGGGCCAATAAAATCCATTTTGAAAGATTTTTGCAGTTGTCTTTTTTGACAAGAAATAACTTCCACATGCTTCAGAATGACAAATTTTAATGACACTACTTACCTCATTGTCGGGAATGAATCTTTGAAATATTTGATCAGGACAATATTTGAATAAGTTAGGGTCATCACAATAAAAGCTCTTCACTTCGTTCAAAAACTTTTCTTTGTCTTGAATACTCCAATCAGTTGGCAAATCTCCTAAAGCAAGAAAATTGATATTTTTATCATACCAAGGCATTGGACTAAGAGAAAGTAAGGATTCCTTAGGAAAGTAATCATCGATTGGTGTGATGTTAGATGTCGAATTTGTTGTCACTGTTGACAAAAGATTCGCATCAACATTTTCGGTGCTTGTTTCATCCATGATTTCTTCCTCAGAATAAACCATTTGCAAATCTTCAGTTTCATCCAATTCATTTTTACTTAAAGTAGATTCAAGTTGATCATAAACTAATTCATCAATATGATCTACTTCTTGTAAATCATTATCATCTCCAGGTTGCTTGCAAATGTTGAAAATATTCATCTCCAATGTCATGTTTCCAAATGATAGCTTCATCAGTTGTTGTCACTTTTGACAAAAGATCTGCATCAATATTTTCGGTGCATTTTTCATCCGTGATTTCTTCCTCAGAATAAATCATTTGCAAATCTTCAGTTTCATCCAATTCATTTTTACTTAAAGTAGATTCAAGTTGATCATAAACTAATTCATCAATATGATCTACTTCTTGTAAATTATTGTTGTTTCATCCGTGATTTCTTCCTCAGAATAAATCATTTGCAAATCTTCAGATTCATCTAACTCATTTTTACTTAAAGTAGATTCAAGTTGATCATAAACTAATTCATCAATATGATCTACTTCTTGTAAATCATTATCATCTCCAGGTTGCTTGCAAATGTTGAAAATATTCATCTCCAATGTCATGTTTCCAAATGATAGCTTCATCAGTCCATTCCTACAATTAATCAATGCATTAGAAGTTGCAAGAAATGGACGTCCTAAAATAACAGGAAATGAATTACATGCTTCAACAGGTTTTGTGTCCAAGACAATAAAATCCACAGGATAAATGAATTTATCGACTTGTACTAACACACCTTCAATTATTCCTCTAGGCACTTTTATAGATCTATCGAGCTTGCAAATGTTGAAAATATTCATCTCCAATGTCATGTTTCCAAATGATAGCTTCATCAGTCCATTCCTACAATTAATCAATGCGTTAGAGGTTGCAAGAAACGGACGTCCTAAAATAACAGGAAATGAATTACATGCTTCAACAGGTTCTGTGTCCAAGACAATAAAATCCACAGGATAAATGAATTTATCGACTTGTACTAACACATCTTCAATTATTCCTCTAGGCACTTTTACAGATCTATCGGCAAGTAAAAGAGTTATAGAAGTTGGTTTTAACTCACCTAGATTGAGACTCTGAAAAACTGAATATGGAAGTAAATTCACACTAGCACCAAGATCAAGTAAGGCTCTTTCAATTTTATGCTCTCCAATAAAGCAAGAAATTGTAGGACAACCAGGGTCTTTATATTTCAAAGCATTATTGTTTTGAAGAATAGCACTTACTTGTTCGGCTAGAAAGGCTTTCTTTTTCACATTCAGTTTTCTCTTCACAGTGCATAAATCTTTCAAAAATTTAGCATAGGAAGGAACCTGTTTAATAGCATCCAACAAAGGTATATTGATCCTTACCTGTTTGAAAATTTCATAAATTTCAGAGTTGTGATTGACTTTCCTTTATTTGGTCATGGCTTGAGGAAATGGAAGTGCTGGCGGTGAATCAGTCGTTTCTTTGCAATTTTCAGATTCATCCCCTTCCTTACCCTCAGAGATTGACTCATCATCTTTCTCATAAGGTTCAAGAGAGGGTTTTTCAATAACCTTACCACTACGCAGAGTAGTGACTGATTTGACTTGATCCATATGTTGGCTTCCGGAACTACTTGCATTTGCATTGTATTGCCCCTTGGGATTTTGTTGCGGTTGAGATGGAAACTTACCTTTCTCTTGAAAACTGTGTATTGCCCTTTGGGATTTTGTTGTGTTTGAGATGGAAACTTACCTTTCTCTTGGAAACTGAGAGCAGATGTTAATTTAGCAAGAGTATCTTTAAAATCTGTCATGTTTTGAGCAAGTTGAGTATTGATTGTCTCTTGCTTTTCAATGAATGCATGCAATGTTTCCTCAAGATTTCTTCTAGGAGGTGGAGCATAAGGAGGTGCATATCCATGAGAATTTTGGAAATTATGGTGTGCTTGAAATGGTGCTTGTGAAGTTTGTGCATTGTTGTTCTCACTCTTCCAACTGAAATTTGGGTGATTCCTCCAACCAGGGTTGTGTGTTTGGGAGTATAGGTTGTGGTTGGCCCTTTGAAAACTATTTAAAGCATGGGCTTGTTCATGGAGACATTCTTTAAAAGAAGGCAAGGTTGGACAATCGTTGGTTGAGTGTTCATTTGTTTCACAGATTTGACACACAATGTTTTCAACAGATTTTAATTGACCACTCTTTTTTAATTCTAGTGCCTCGACTTTTCTAGCTAAAGATGCAAACTTGGCTTGAAGGTCATGATCTTCCCTAAGGTTGTACATACCTCCACTAGATGTATGAGGTTGAGTTTTACTCCGTGCCTCATAAGTACCCGCAGTATCCCAATTTTGAACATTTTCAGCTAACAAGTCTAAGTACTCCATTGCTTCATCAGGGTCTTTATCTTCAAAAGTTCCATTGCACATCAATTCAACCATTTGCCTATCTTTAGGTGTTAACCCTTCATAGAAATGTGAAACCAATCTCCATGTTTCAAAACCATGACGGGGGCAAGTACTAAGCAAGTCTCGATACCTATCCCAACATTTGTAAAATGTTTCTCCTAGTTTTTGAGTGAAAGTGGTGATTTGTCTCTTGAAAGAGTTTGTTCTATGAGATGGGAAAAACTTCTTTAAAAACTGTTGTTGCATTTCATCCCAAGCACGAATGGATCCTGGTCTTAAATTTTGTAGCCATGTTTTAGCTTTATCTTTTAATGAAAAAGGAAAAAGCTTTAATCTGATGGTGTTCATGCTACAATTTAAGTTATTATATGTGTTGCACACCTCCTCAAATTCCCTTAAATGCAAGTATGGATTTTCCAATTCGAAACCATGAAAAGATTTAAATTATTATATGTGTTGCAGACCTCTTCAAATTCCCTTAAATGCAAGTATGGATTTTCCAATTCTAAGCCATGAAAAGAAGGTAAAAGTTGAATAATGCCTGGTTTAAAATTAAAATGAGATGCATCAGGAGGAAAAACTATGCATGATGGTGCACTTGTTCTTGTGGGATTCATGTGGTCTCTAAGTGTTCTAGCACGGTTATTCTCATTATTTTCATTATGAAGTGATTGATTATCTTCCTCAGCCGTATTTTCTGAAAATGATGAGGATACCCTACAAAGTCTACCACTTGATGTACGTGACCACACTCTCATGCACGTGTAGGAATAAAAAAAAGAAGAAGAAGAAAGCAAAAGAAGGAGGAAGAAAACAAAATAAAAAGAAACAAAAGAAAAGAAACAAAGTTATATACAAGAAACGTGAAAAGAGAAAATAAAATAAATACTATAATTTATACAAGAACTTACCTCCCCGACAACGGCGCCAAAAACTTGACACGACTAAAAGATTGATGTCTTCTCCCAAGTGCAGGAGTGTCGAAGTAATAAATAACCCGGCAAGACCGGGGTCGAACCACAGGGAGGTTAATTGTACAAATTATAGACAACAATTATAAGCAACAATAATAGCAATAATAACAAAAACAATAACAACAACAACAACAACTATAATAATAATAAATAATAATAATATTAGTAGTAGTAGTAGTAATAATAATAATAATAATAAAGAAAGAGAAGAAGAAGAAGATGATGAGAACTTGGAGATGGAAAATTAATGTAAGGATTAAACAATAATAATAACAAATGTCAAGGTTAGAGGTTCCACTAATGGTATATCAAAGAAGTATAGTATAAACTCTTATTATTGAATTGGAAACCACACACAAAGGAGGTTCCAATTAGATTATATATTGTTAATAAACTCTTATTATTGATTTGGAAACCACACACAAAGGAGGTTCCAATCAGATTATATATTGTTAACATGATTACATTAGTCATCTTATTTGATTAATGCTAATACTTGTAAATCTCGTCAAGCATTCATGATTATAACTTATGTTAACAACAAATCAGGTGAGTCCTCTAACTTCTTCATTTCACACATGCCTGGAATAGGTAAAAGCACTTTTGCAAAGAAGCGTCGTGCAAAACGACTGGATGTTTGTCATCGATGTGCTCGATGGACTTGTAATACACAATGTCGTTCTTTAGGAATGGTATCTATAAACCGTGAAGATAAAATATAATTCATTAAGGATGGCCTGAGTAAGGAGTCTTTAGATAATCTTCTATTGACTCTTGAGACGCATCCTAGTGGAGATGTGCATCATGCAATTCATGATTTATGGCCACTATTTCATAAAGAACATGATCGACTTAGTTTTAGGAATCTGACTAAAAAAGACCCTGTTTGCCAGTTTTTAAGAAAACTGGATGGGAAGCCTATCCCCGACCCATAGAGGGCGTTTAAGCCGTTCTTGGACGTAAAACCAAGGGAAGATGTGAGCCACAATCACAACTACCTGTACATATACATGTTTTTTCAAAAGTAAATAAATAAATAAATAAAAAGAGAGAGAGAGTGTGTGAGACTCCAGCTGGCCTACATATAGGTGTTATGATTGCCTTTCTCATTTCTCATCTATAAAACCCTCTCTTCCTTCCTTTCATTTATACTCAACCCATACATTCAATTTCTCATCTATAAAACCCTCTTTTCCTTCCTTTCATTTCTACTCAACCCATACATTTAACAAATACAGAAGTGTGTAGAAATGGCAAGTTCCTCAGGTCATCAAATAAGAAATATTTGTGTTTTCGGTGGATCTAGTCCTGGGAAAGAAAAGGAGTTTTTAGAATCAGCAAATCATCTTGGTCAGGTGCTAGCTGAGAGAAAGATTCATTTAGTGTATGGGGGAGGCAGTCTTGGGTTAATGGGAAGTGTGTCAATAGCTGCATTTTTAGGAGGTAGTCAAGTTTTGGGGGTCGTCCCTGAAGCTTTGGCACAAGGGGACATCATTGGAAAAACAATTGGAGAGGAACTTCAGGTCTCCACAATGTCGGCTCGAATGAATGCAATGTTTAACCATGCTGATGCTTTCATTGCTTTACCAGGTGGTCTAGGCACATTGGAAGAGATCTTTCATATTTCCTCTTGGGCTCAATTGCACATTCACCATAAACCCATAGGTTTGTTAAATGTTAATGGTTATTATGATAAGTTGTTGTCTTTTCTTGATCATGCTGTGGAACAGGAATTTCTAACATCTTCTACACAACAAATCATAATCTCTGCTACTACTGCTGAACAATTGATTGACCAACTACAATCTTTCATTCCTGTGATTGATCCTTCCATGAGTTGCATAAATTGGTCATCTACGGGAAGCCGTAAAAAGCTTAGATTGGATTTGAGCCTTCATTTGTGAATTTTTGTGTCTTTCTTCTTCTCCTTCTTTTTCTTTATTATTATTATTATTATTATTGCTACTAATATTATTGCTATTATTATTGTTATTTATAATTCTTGTTTATAATTTGTACAATTAACCTCCCTGTGATTCGACCCCGGTCTTGTTGGGTTATTTATTACTTCGACACTCCTGCACTTGGGAGAAGACATCAATCTTTTAGTCGTGTCAAGTTTTTGGCGTTGTTGCCGGGTAGGTAAGTTCTTGATCAAATTATAGTATTTATTTTATTTTCTCTTTTCACTTTTCTTGTGTATAACTTTGTTTCTTTGCTCTTGTTTCTTCTTCCTTTTATTCTATTCCTACACGTGCATGAGAGTGTGGTCATGTACATCAAGTGGTAGACTTTGTAGGGTATCCTCATCATTTTCAGAAAATATGACCGAAAAAGATAATCAATCACTTCATAATGAGAATAACCGCGCTAGAACACTTATAGACTACATGAATCCTACAAGAATAAGTGCACCATCATGCATAGTTTTTTCTCCTGATGCATCTCATTTTAATTTTAAGCCAGACATTATTCAACTTTTACCTTATTTTCATGGCTTAGAATTGGAAAATTCATACTTGTATTTAAGGGAACTTGAGGAGGTTTGCAACACATATAATAATTTAAATTGTAGCATGAACACCATCAGATTAAAGCTTTTTCCTTTTTCATTAAAAGATAAAGCTAAAACATGGCTACAAAATTTAAGACCAGGATCCATTCGTGCTTGGGATGAAATGCAACAACAATTTTTAAAGAAGTTTTTCCCATCTCATAGAACAAACTCTTTCAAGAGACAAATCACCACTTTTTAAAGAAGTTTTTTCCATCTCATAGAACAAACTCTTTCAAAAGACAAATCACCACTTTCACTCAAAAACCAGGAGAAACATTTTACCAATGTTGGGATAGGTATCGAGACTTACTTAGTACTTGACCTCATCATGGTTTTGAGACATGGAGATTGGTTTCATATTTTTATGAAGGGTTAACACCTAGAGATAGGCAAATAGTTGAATTGATGTGCAATGGAACTTTTGAAGATAAAGACCCTGATGAAGCAATAGAGTACTTAGACTTGTTAGTTGAAAATGCTCAAAATTGGGACACCGCGGGTACTTATAAGGCACCGAGTAAAACTAAACCTCATACATCCAGTGGAGGTATGTACAATATTAGGGATGATCATTACCTTCAAGCCAAGTTTGCATCTTTAGCTAGAAAAGTCGAGGCACTAGAATTGAAAAAGAGTGGTCAATTAAAATCTGTTGAAAACATTGTGTATCA
>NW_011502031.1:8101-8557 GCF_000495115.2 Populus euphratica | reverse complement strand
TTGAAAACGAGTGGTCAATTAAAATCTGTTGAAAGCATTGTGTGTCAAATATGTGAAACAAACAAACACTCAACCAATAATTGTCCAACCTTGCCTTCTTTTAAGAAATGTCTCCATAAACAAGCCCATGCTTTAAATAGTTTCCAAAGGGCTAACCACAACCCATACTCCCAATCATACAACCCTGGTTGGAGAAATCACCCAAATTTCAGTTGGAAGAGTGATAACAACAATGTACAAACTTCACAACCATCGTTTCAAGCACACCATAATTTTCAAGATTCTCATGGATATGCACCTCCTTATGCTCAACTTGCTCAAAACATGACAGATTTTAAAGATACTCTTGCAAAATTGACTTCTGCTCTCAGTTTCCATGAAAAAGGTATGTTTCCATCTTAACCACAATAAAATCCTAAGGGGCAATACAATGCAAATGCAAGTAGTTCCGGAAGC
>NW_011502031.1:0-7743 GCF_000495115.2 Populus euphratica | reverse complement strand
TAATCTCAAAATTGCAAAGAAACGACTGATTCCCCGCCAGCACTTCCATTTCCTCATGTCATGACCAAACAAAGGAAAGTCAATCACAACTCTGAAATCTTTGAAACTTTCAAACAGCTAAGAATCAATATACCTTTGCTGGATGCTATTAAACAGGTTCCTTCCTGTGCTAAATTTTTAAAAGATCTATGCACGGTGAAGAGGAAACTGAATGTGAAAAAGAAAGCTTTTTTAGCCGAACAAGTAAGTGTCATTCTTCAGAACAATAATGCTTTGTAATACAAAGACCCTGGTTGTCCTACAATTTCTTGCTTTATTGGAGAGCATAAAATTGAAAGAGCCTTACTTGATCTTGGTGCTAGTGTGAATTCACTTCCATATTCAATTTTTCAAAGTCTCAATCTAGGTGAGTTAAAATCAACTTTCATAACTCTTTTACTTGCCGATAGATCTATAAAAGTGCCTAGAGGAATAGTCGAAGATGTATTAGTACAAGTCGATAAATTCATTTATCCTATGGATTTTGTTATCTTGGACACAGAACCTGTTGAAGCATGTAATTCATTTCCTGTTATTTTAGGACGTCCGTTTCTTGCAACCTCTAACGCATTGATTAATTGTAGGAATGGATTGATGAAACTATCATTTGGAAACATGACATTGGAGATGAATATTTTTAACATTTGCAAGCAACCTGGAGATGATAATGATTTACAAGAAGTAGATCATATTGATGAATTAGTTTATGATCAACTTGAATCTACTTTAAGTAAAAATGAGTTAGAGGAATCTGAAGATTTGCAAATGATTTATTCTGAGGAAGAAATCACGGATGAAAAACGCACTGAAAATATTGATGCAGATCTTTTGTAAAAAATGACAACAAATTCGACATCTGACATCACACCGATCGATGATTACTTTCCTAACGAATCCTTACTTTCTCTTAGTCCAATGCCTTGGTATGATAAAAATATCAATTTTCTTGCTTTAGGAGATTTGCCAGCTGATTGGAGTACCCAAGACAAAGAAAAGTTTTTGAACGAAGTGAAGAACTTTTATTGTGATGACCCTAACTTATTCAAATATTATCTTAATCAAATATTTCAAAGATTCATTCCCGGCACTGAGGTAAGTAGTGTCATTAAACTTTGTCATTCTAAAGCATGTGGAGGTTATTTCTCATAAAAAAAGACAGCTACAAAAATCTTTCAAAATGGATTTTATTGGCCCACCATGTTCAAGGACACGCATGCATTCTGCAAAACTTGTGAAAATTGTCAAAAAGTTAATACTGGTCAAAAAGTTTTGTTTTATAATTCTCAACTCTATACATTCTCTAAAGAGCTAAGATTAAGATGGAGCAATCCCTATAAGGCCTGTGATATTGAGAATTCAATAAATGACAATGTTTTTAAGGAAAATGGAGATCGTTTGAAAGCTTACTTTGATAATTTTCCTAATGAAAATGAATCAACTGGTTTGAATGATCTTGTAGATAAAGGTTGATTATTTTTTTCTTACATTGTTTTTGTGTTTCTTTTTGAGTGATTTTTGCTACCTTCTCTCACCCCGGTCAAATGGCAAACAATGGTACTCCGTGACTTAAGTCGGTTCTTTCAGTTTCCCATAATAACTGATATCTGTGTATATATTTGTGCAATTCTTTGAATCTCTATTCTAATTCTCATTTGATAATGGACACTAATCTTGAAAAATTGAAAAAGTATTTTCCCGCTCTGCCTCAGAATGCGATTACAAAAATTTACCGTGCTAGATGTGCAAGATTGAGGTTGTTAATGAATCATGGAATTCCTGAAGATATTTGCTGGTTGATTGAAGCAAAGGTCTGATTATCAGGTGAGTCCTCTAATTCCTTCATTTCACTTATGCCTAGAACAGGTAAAAGCACTTTTACAAAGAAAAGTCATGCAAAACAAC
The DNA here is from genome assembly GCF_000495115.2 of Populus euphratica. NCBI lineage: Eukaryota > Viridiplantae > Streptophyta > Magnoliopsida > Malpighiales > Salicaceae > Populus > Populus euphratica. The sequence goes on along the minus strand of NW_011502031.1, from coordinate 5,802 downwards.
TAAAAGTCTGTCATCGATGTGTCAGATGGACTTGTAATGCACAATATCATTCTTTAGGAATGATATCTATAAACCGTGAAGATAAAATACAATTCATTAAGGATGGCCTGAGTAAGGAGTCTTTAGATAATCTTCTATTAACTCTTGAGACGCATCCTAGTGGAGATGTGCATCGTGCAATTCATGATTTATGGCCACTATTTCATAAAGAACATGATCGACTTAGTCTTGGGAATCTGACTAAAAAAGACCCTGTTTGCCAGTTTTTAAGAAAACTGGATGGGAAGCCTATCCCCGACCCATAGAGGGCGTTTAAGCCGTTCTTGGACGTAAAACCAAGGGAAGATGTGAGCCACAATCACAACTACCTGTACATACACATGCTTTTTTCAAAAGTAAATAAATAAATAAAAAGAGAGAGAGAGTGTGTGAGACTCCAGCTGTTTTAAATAATCTTCTATTAACTCTTGAGATGCATTTTAGTAGAGATGTGCATCGTGCAATTCATGATTTATGGCCACTATTTCATAAAGAACATGCTCGACTTAGTTTGGGGAATCTGACTAAAAAAGTCCCTATTTGCCAGTTTTTAAGAAAACTGGATGGAAAGCTTATCCTCGACCTATAGAGGGCGTTTAAGCCGTTCTTGGACGTAAAACTAAGGGAAGATATGAGCCACAATCACAACTACCTGTACATACTCATGCTTTTTCAAAAGTAAATAAATAAAGATAGAGAGTGTGTGTGAGACTTCAGTGTGGTATGATTGTCTTTCTAATTTCTCATCTATAAAATCCTCTCTTCCTTCCTTTCATTTCTACTCAACCCATACATTTAACAAATACAGAAGTGTGTAGAAATGGCAAGTTCCTCAGGTCATCATGTAAGAAATATTTGTGTTTTTGGTGGATCTAGTCCTAGAAAAGAAAAGGAGTTTTTAGAATCAGCAAATCATCTTGGTCAAGTGCTAGCGGAGAGAAAGATTCATTTAGTGTATGGGGGAGGGAGTCTTGGGTTAATGGGAGGTATGTCAATAGCTGCATTTTTAGAAGGTAGTGAAGTTTTAGGGGTCGTCCCCGAAGCTTTGGCACAAGGGGACATCATTGGAAAAACAATTGGAGAGGAACTACAGGTCTCTACAATGTCTACTCGAATGAATGCAATGTTTAACCATGTTGATGCCTTCATTGCTTTACCAGGTGGTCTAGACACATTAGAAGAGATCTTTCATATTTCCTCTTGGGCCCAACTGCACATTCACCATAAACCCATAGGTTTGTTAAATGTTAATGGTTATTATGATAAGTTGTTGTCTTTTCTTGATCATGCTGTGGAACAGGAATTTCTAACATCTTCTGCACGACAAATCATAATCTCTATTACTACTGCTGAACAATTGATTGACCAACTATAATCTTTCATTCCTGTAATTGATCCCTCTATGAGTCGCATAAATTGGTCATCTAAGGCAAGCCGTAAAAAGCTTAGATTAGATTTGAGCCTTCATTTGTGAATCTTGGTGTCTTTTGGTTTTATTATTGTGTTTTGTTGTTTCTTATATTTATTTCAGTGTGTTTCAAGTTTGTTAGTGTTTGTTATTTCAGGTGATATCTTCTATACTGTATCTTTCTACCTTAGAACATTGAGGACAATGTCTCGTTTTGGTTGGGGGGAGAGGGTAGTAGCTAAAAAAAAAAAAACTAACTGTGTTTTCTATTTCATAAAGCATGTGCAAAATTGTTGTTACTATGATGGCAGAGTAAAGGAGATCTTTTTATAACTCTTGAGACGCATCTTAGTAACCATTCTTAATAAGGTCTATCATAATACTTGTTGAAATATTCAGGTTTACAAACTCTCGCATTACTATCACTTAATTTTGTTCATATACTCATTTAACATGTATTCTTAAACCTTAATTTACACACACACACTTTAACATATGATTGTGGGTTGCATATTGGATTATTACATTATTTATGTTCTTTTGTTAAAGGTAACAACTAAGGGAAAAGAGATAGTATATAATTAAAAAAAGAAAAACAAAAAAAAATGATGATAATAAAAATGTAGATAAGTTTGGTTTGGTAGCCTCCCTAATTTAAGCAATTAAGCCCGAAAGGGGTGTTTTAACACTTAATACCCTAAAGTTGACTGACTTGGGAGCTATTGGCCCAACGTTTGTTACATGGGGTGAGGAGAAAAGCTTAAGGGAATCAAACATTGCACTATCTACGTATCAGTATCTGCGACCCGAGTTACTAAGCTCGTAGGGGTGCCTCAACACCTAATGCCCTAAGACCAACTAGTCTGGGAGTCATTAGCCGAAAGCTCATTACATGGGTTAAAGATGAATGGTGTTTTACGTTATATGTACATATATTAAAAAAAAAGAAAAAAATATTAATCCAAACCCAAGGAAGTTAACCTTAAACATTAGAACAACAATTTTGTTTTCTTCCAAGAAAAGCCTTATAATTATATGTTGATATATTGAGCACAAAAGAAAGGTTTATTAATATCTTGTTAAGAGGTATTGAATAGATATATAAATTTAATAAGAGTTTGTTTATCTGGATAGATTAATAGAAGTTGAATGATGAATACCTTACTTTGTGGAATTTGCAAATTGTTTTTTTTTTTATTTTAATGCTTTGATTACTAGAGACTAGTAATAAGCTGGTTGAGGGGTGTGATTAGTACTTAAAAGTGCATTTTTATCAAGGTTTTATATCATCATTTTGCACTTGAAGTATCAATAACTCCTTAACTAAAACATGTTTTATAAGAATGTATCTAATAATATAAGATACCTATAATTTATGGTAAATGTCTATTTTTAATGCAGGTCTATCACATAAATGAAAGGATTGATTGATGACTTGAAGAACTTAAATTGCAAGGATAAAGTGGTAATTGTCTATTTTTAATACAGGCCTATCATATAAATGAAAGGATTGATTGATGAATTTAAGAACTGAAATTGAAAGGACAAAGAGATGGCCAAACTTAGAAAAGAGATGTCGATGCAATCCAAACAGAACACTTTTTGGTAATTGGGTCATATCTTGAGCTGTAGATCTCAGATTTAGGTCTATATTATATGGATGGAAAGGTAAGACATAGGACTACAACTTTTATATAGAGTCCAAGATAAAAAAAAAAAAAAAAAGGCTATTGTCAAGTCCAAATTGTAGCAACAACAAAGAAGTCTGAATCTCTCTTCCAGCCTAAGCATTGTTCAGTATTTGACCCATATCTGGAGTTCTAGAAGTCCAAATGAGCTGAATTTTTTACACAAGAAAGCTGAGATAATTTCCTATAATTTCATGTCAAGTGGCTCCAATTTTGAAGTTATCAATGATGTTTTGGGCAGACAAGAGAAGATAACGATTGTCACCAAGTCAAGAGTTGGTCACCCACTCATCAATTAGTCATCAAATCAATAGTTCCTAATTTTGGCCTATAAAATGAGGCATTTTCCATGCATTTAGGCATCTTGGTTTCTAGATTAAGATCATGCTCTTGCTTTCTCTCTTTGTATTTTTTGTAATGTTTATGCTTTGCTTTCATTAATATCAAGTTTATGCCTTTCATTTCCTTTTCTTTACTTAGTTAACTCTTATCTTATTTATGTTTTTATATTATTTATTTTTATTTCTTTTATTATGTTTAGCTATGTTTTTTATGTCAAGGTGAAAAGGTTACACTAATGGTGTAAGAATAAGTATAATGTAAACTTAATATGGACTTTAATGTTTGATACTAACATGTTTTGTATTTGTTATCTTGTTCACTCTTTAATACTTTGCTTGTTAAATGACTAATCTTGATTTATGTTGTATAATACTTGGCACAACAAATGCTTGGCACTTTTATAGTTCATACTGTATGGTATAACCGACACCTGAGCTATGAAAGGAACTTGATTTGTTGTTAACATAAGTTATAATCATAAATGCTTGATGAGATTTACAAGTATTAGCATTAATCGAATAAGATGACTAATGCAATCATGTTAACAATCTATAATCTGATTGGAACCTCCTTTGTGTGTGGTTTCCAATTCAATAATAAGAGTTTATACTATACTTGTTTGATATACCATTAGTGGAACCTCTAACCTTGACATTTGTTATTATTATTGTTTAATCCTTACATTAATTTTCCATCTCCAAGTTCTCATCATCTTCTTCTTCTTCTCTTTCTTTATTATTATTATTATTATTACTACTACTACTACTACTATTATTTCTTCTTCCTCTCCTTCTTTTTCTTTATTATTATTGTTATTATTATTGCTACTAATATTATTGTTATTATTATTGTTATTTATAATTGTTGTTTATAATTTTTATAATTAACCTCCCTGTGATTCGACCCCGGTCTTGCTGAGTTATTTATTACTTCGACACTCCTGCACTTGGGAGAAGACATCAATCTTTTAGTCGTGTCACATCCCTTACCATTATGATGCATGCTGGCTTACGAAAAACACGTTTGTCCTCTGGCTATAAAAGCCAGAAGAAGAGCCAAATGCAAGGGGGAGGAACAAAAAGAGGGCAGAGAGGAGAGGTTACACTAAAAAAAATATATAAGAGTGGAACAACTTAGGGGAAAATGTAAGAAATAAGAGGGAGCAAAGAATATTAAGAAAGCAAAAGGGAGAGGAGAGGAATCAAACCGAACAGAAGTAGAGGACACAGTGAAGCAGATAACACAACACCACCGTCATCTTCCTTTTCTCGAAACCAGGTACTTTTGATGTTCTTCTCAATACCTATATAACGAGATGATGCAGGTTTAGTATGTAAAAGAAGAAAAGAAAATGGAGGGAAACCAACGCTGCAATCACTCTGTGATTTCTTCTTTTTGTTCTGTTCTTATATTGTAAACAAGATGATGAACAGTGCGAAGGTAATTTAATTACCTTCACATTATTCGTGCACGCGTAAAGTATTACGCGTGCATGGGGAAGGGAGGTTGGTCCTTGGCATGGGCCAATGATCAAGACGGGCTGGCTAGGTCCAGCCCCGCCACATGGGCCGAGCTGGGCCTAGCAAAAAAAAATTATATATATTTTAAAAATGTGATTTTCTGAAAAATTTTCTACTATATTTTAATCAATATCAATTTGTATTTTTATACTATAAAGATACAAATTTAGTATTAAAATACCCGATTTTTGGCAAAACAAAATAACAATAATAATAAATATTTTTTTTATTTTCATGCATACAGCCAAGTCTCTCAAACAATAAATCATACTTTCATTATATATATATATATAGTTTTTGAATAAAACTGTTGATTTTTATGGGCTGATCGTCTATAAGAAGGTTTGTGGTTGTGATACCAAAACTTTAAATATAAATCCAAATAGAATTCAAATCAGTAAATATAAAAACTCAGTGCGTGGTGTTGTTATACCTAAGAATGATCTTAAAGATCGGGTCACAGGTTTCCAGCCTATATACTGATTTTATAAAAAGATCGAAGAAATATATAATATAAACAATATATAAATAGATTTCTGATGTGAATGAACAAGGAAAAACCAACAATGTCAGGATCTTTAATCAAACATAGAGCATACTTATTGTACAAAAATATAACAAAAACGTAAAATATAACAAGAATAATGAAAATAAGATCTTATGTAAATTTGTAATGTAAATTAATACAAGAGATATTGGATACAAAGGAGAATAGAAATAGGTTACAGGTATGAGTTCCAAGGGGGAATAAAATTTTCTTAGGGAAAATGATAGTTTGCCTTCTGAAGATTGAGGAGTCCCTTTT
>NW_011500090.1:390733-392855 GCF_000495115.2 Populus euphratica | reverse complement strand
TAAATTTATAAAATTAAAATCAAATCAGTTAATTTTTTCAGTTATTTTTCTCTAGGTTTTTAGACTTTTTACATATCTTTAATTCAAATAATAAGTATTTTTTCACATCAGCATATTAGACGAATTTATTTCCTAAATCAACACTGTTAATTTTTTGGTTTTTTGACATGCCTTTAATTCAAATAATGAGTATTTTTCACATGAGCATATTAAAAAAATTTATTTCCTAAATTAACACTGTTAAAAAACTAATGTACTCTAAAGCATATAAATATTGGTTGCGCGTGTAATAAATACACAGTAAATGAAGCAAGAACTGATTACACATGTAATAAATGAGCAATCTATAAATGACGCGTGTTATACATACAAAAGCACTGTTTCTGTACCAAAATGGGATTTATTTTTTCAATTTTTTATATTTTTGTATGTGAAAAACTCAAATAAAGTTAGGGACATCACATTTTGGAAAGTAAAAAAAACAAAAACTGCAGAGTCCATAAATCATGGCAGTCATCATCATGTTCCAATGGTAAAAGAGGGCATCATTTGTATTTGACTTTTAGCGCCTCCTTTTTTAGCGAAATCAACTCGCACTTTATAGGGAATTGGAAACACAATCAACCTGTCTACAAACCGAGGGCCTCTTTGTCTTTTAACCACGTCCACTACCACTCCAAGCTCTGTATTCCAACAACAAGAGGAGGAAAATCTACTCCTCGATCTTGATCTTGAAGCTAGGCTTTAGCTTAATGTTTTATTTTAATATTTTATAAATAATTATGACCGCATTCTTAAATATTATTTGTCTTGATATAGATGAGTTTATTTTTAGCTTAATGAACAAGTAAACCATTAGCCTGGGAATCCCCTAAAAAGTAAAAACACCACCAGGAAATAGGCTGATGTTATATAGGGGGAAAATGCATGCATAGGCGTATTTGGCTTAACGAGACAGTCAGCATGACCCAAAAATCCCCATATATGGAATCGGTAAATGTACAAAAAAATAAATAAATCTCAAAAGAGCCCAGCCCTCTCTGTCTCACGAAGAATCATATCTCTAAACGAAATCATGACCGTCCGTGTGGCGCACGGGGCATGATGGAAAGTGATGCATTTTATTTGACGGGGATGATCAGGGGTGATGATACGATGATGATGATTAGCGACAGGATGTCGGGTGATGATCGTGGGTGTCCCCACTGGTGAGTGATAGAGTTGTCCCACGTGTTCTTCTTAAACAGTCTCCAATAATAAATAAATCCTTCTATTTCTCCCCCAATGGGCCCCTCCCTCGAAGGAATCATTCTGGCCGTACGAGACCCATTCTCCATGTGATATGCACGTGAACTTGGCCCCTTGCAGAATGCTAGTCGTTGCTTCCATAACTTCCATTTTCTAACCACTTCCTTATATCCTCTCATTAATTAGCCTTTTCTTTTCCTGTTTTTTCTCTTGGTCTCTTCCTTCTCGTTTATCAGCCAATTATTTATCTCTCACATTGAAGTAGCGGATCTATTGTACCCGTGCATGCCTAGATTCTACCTCCTTGTCGGGTACGGGTCCTTGCTAAATTTAAGAAAAAATTTACCAGCTCTACTTAACACGGCTCAATTGTAAATTACTAATTGCCTAGATCAATGGAAAAAATAGTTATATAACGCGATAGAGGTTTAGCCGGGCTCAAATCGTAGATCTCGAGTTTAAGTTTAATAAATTAATTATTTTAAAACTATATTGTATTGATTTTTTTAAAATAAAACAATTTTAGTCTTAACATGAATTTTATAAAATAAATTATTAGAAGCTTACATAACTAGGTTTTTTTTATTGGGTCTTACAAGTTTGATTGGGTTTAACAAAAACATGGTTTTTTTTAGTTTACACATTTATTTTATTTTATTGTGCATATCAAATACTGTTAAATGATTTTTAGTTAAAATAATCAAATATTAAAAAACAATTTATTTTTAAGAGAATATATTCCTTGAAAAACACAGTTTTGAATTTTGGTTGTTTTTTTTTAAAATAGCTACTTAGGCACGTACCAAACTTTTATTACAGTAGATCAATTCTTATATCAATCTAAAAAGAAATATATTATAAGGTCCTCTGGTAT
>NW_011500090.1:337986-389749 GCF_000495115.2 Populus euphratica | reverse complement strand
AAAACAATTGAACAATAAAGTTAAGGTCATGTGCTTTGAAGAGAAAAAAAATACATGCATAGAGAGGCTTCTCCATCTTAAAAAAAAAAAGACAATAAAATAACAAAATTAACCTTGAAATTAAAAAAAAAAGGCTATTTAAGAGGGTGTTTTTTATTGGATTTATTGTTATGTTTAGGTTATATCAGTAGCGGCATGATAATTTTAAGTTTTTAAATATTATCAAACAAAAAGAGTCATCGATGGTTAGTGCATCAAGGCCTCCGCGACATTCAAGTAGGGCATTAGAGACCTCGCGGTGGCTAAAGTCCTACTTTTACCATGGTGTTAGGAGTGGTGTGTCATTTTTTTTTCAATGGTGTGGCTTTTGGTCACAGAGAAGGTCGTGTTGGGCTGTAATAAAGGTTTTTTTTTTCTCCCTCTCATTTCATAAAAAAAATACGCATGAAATTCCAAAAAAACAATTGTGTCATCCACTTTGCAATCTTTTTAATTTTAATTATTTTTTAATTATTGTTTATTTGGCTTTCAATACCTTCTGAAGTTTGGATTTTTTTTTAATTTTGTTTTTGGGCATGTTATTCAACTTGATCTCTTCTTCAATTTGGTCCCTGTATTTTTAATTGCTCTATCTCTATGTTTTACACTTTTCTTGATTTTTTTTTTTGCAATTCTTGCATTTGTTTTTTAATTTATTTTTTATCCTCGTTCTTTTTATTTCTATATTCTTATCCTCTTCTTGATTGATTTTTTTTATTTTCTCCCTCAACATTTAATTTTATTTGGTTTTTTTATCCAGTTTTGATCCTCATTTCTTCAATAAATGTTTTTATAAAAAATAATTTTTCTAGTTTTTTATTTTTCAATTTAGCCCCTAATTATTTTCTGTCATTTTTTTATATCATGTTTGGTCTGCATTATTTGCATTTTAAATTGTTTTATTATTAAATATTTTACTTTGTTATTTTTTACAGTTGCCTTCCAACAAAGTAGTTCTTTACTAAAAATTGATTTTCCTTTTTAGATTACCATTTAACATTTGGTTGTTAGACCTGACTTCATTTTCTTTATATATTTTTTTTGTTGTGATTTATAACAATCTCATATCTTAGGGTAATAGATTAATCAAGTTAGTCGTGGTTACCTCAAATTTGTTTCTCTTGGTTATTTTTATGAGATTGATTTTTTTAACAATTTTATACTTTGATGTTAAATTATTGACTATTGAGTTACATGATTTTTTTTTGTTGGATTATCTAGAATGTGAATTAGTCAAGTTACCTTGTATTTTCTTATTCAATGTTTTTTTATTTGACTTTAGCCTTTTTTTTAGGTCCTCCTGGAAGTCTAATTTCTTTTTATTTCAATCACATGTTGTGAGCGGTGGATCAGTCAAATTAATTAATTGACTTATTGTTTTCCTCAATTTTTATGACTTCTTTTTTATAATTTCTTCAATTTGCATTAAATTATTTACCTTCGAGTTTTGTTATTTTTTGTTTTTCTTTCTGTTTTGTTGTTTTAAAAGCATGTTGGTCAAGCTACCCTAGAACAACTTGCATTTTTTATTCACAATATTTTTTTTTATCTAATTGTGCATTTTTGTTAGGTCCTTGTTTTGGAGGTCTATTTTTTCATCTCAACTTCATATCACGTGTAATTGATTAGTCGAGTTAACCCGGTTTGACTCGAATTTTTTTCTTGATTTTTTATTAATTTTATTATTTTACATTAAATTATTTGTTCTTGAAATTTGCTATTTTTTCACTTTTGTTATTGTTTGGTGATTTTTAGAGCGAGTCCGTAAAGTTAACCTAAATTGATAAAGGTTTTTCTAACTTTTTTTTTTTTACTTTGTTTTTGTTATTTTACCATGTCATCCTTTTAATTTTTTATCATGGGTTATTGTTTTGTGAATCAAAATATTCATTTTTATGTCAACAACCAATCTTGCATGTGACTTTCTAATAGCAGAAAATAAGTACTCTATAGGATTCTTATTTTTCCTTTAACAGAACTAACCACTAACATACATCCAGCAGTCTGTGCTTGGAGTTGCTTTGCGTGGCCATCAATGTTTTGCCTAAACTATCATTTGGAAGGATAAATTGGGCGGTTAGTATCAAATAAATGGTAAAATGATATATAAACAAGAAATTTCAGGAATATTATAATATATGATGTTTTTTTCAGTTAAAATTGTAAAAACGGTTGTAAACTTGTGATTTCATCTGTTTTTACTGATTTTACCTAATTTAACCCAGTTTTATTTATTTTCGAGTTTTTAAAGTGATTTTACACTTTAAACATGTATTGACCTGTAAAATCATATGATTTTATGAGTAAACTCGCAATTTTAACAACCTTGATTTGCTTTAATATTTTTTGGCGAAAGCCTTAAACACTTCTTGTTATGTTTTAAGCCGAGCTTTCTTTGGATTAATTTTATATAAAACTCGATATGGGCTTTGGTTTAAGCATAATCCTAATATTTTATATTTAAATATATTTGGATTAAAATATTTTATTTTTACTACAAAAAATAATTTAAAATAATTTAATTCTAAATTTGATGAAGATATTTTTCTTAGTTATCCTTCTACTGGGAAAGCATATGGAGTATATAATCATAGGAATTTAGTAGATGAAGAATCATTGCGTATTATATTTGGTGAGTCCAAGCCTTGTGATCTTGACAAGCCTTTGCATGATCTTAAGTAAGTTACTAGAGTTTGGTACGAGAGAGACCAAGCAGTTTTATTTATTTATTTTAAAAGGCTTTAATATGAAAAAAAAATTTCAATGTTATTAATGAAATACAAAAAATATGATTTAATCATTGTGCAAATTAATATTAATGATATTTTAGTTGGTGCTATTAGTAAATCTTTGTGCAAGGAATTTGAAAATTATTTGCATAAAGAATTTAAGATAAACATGATTTGTTTAGATAGTAAATAATTCAAGAAAATTATATGCAAAAATAATTTTAAAATGTAAAAATAAATAGTTTCTAAGTATCAACATTAGCATTCTTTGAAAATCATCCTCGTTAGTTTTCTTGCAAATTACACGATTCATTTAGTCTCCAAGTTCCGGAGATATAAAGTGTATAAAATCTAAAAGTGAAACGGAATCTATTAACAATAAATGGTGCGTGAGAATGAATTCATGGAAGCTGCTAATTCTTAAAAAAAAAAAAAATCCATGGAGGATGATAAGCAGCAACAGGCAATTTAAAGTTTATTGACATAAATTAGACAACAATTAGCCATTCTCGGGCTCTCACAAACGCCTTGTGATTCCATCATTACCACTCATGTGGATCCTATGTGGCGCACCATTCCATGTACAGCCCAAAGACAGCAAAGCACATGTGAGTCCTAAAAATCCGCACGTGCACTTTAGGTCAAAGTTACCTTGTCTTTGCTAGATCTATTCAACGCTCAAACCCCCAACAAATCATTTCCCTTCTTCACCGGCACAATCGGTGACCACAAGTACGGACTTCTCCCAGCTGTTAGATTAGACGCAAAAAAATGCAAGCCGCTCGTCACGGGATTCCCCACACATGCACGCGCAGCCATGAACCAGGAAAGGGTTAAAAAGCCAGCTTTTCTTGTTTCGTGCATGAAAGTATCTGGCACGCCCAGCGTAACCATCCCTATGTGACCGGCTGAGCTGGTCACCATGTGATGAACGGTTAGTCATCATTTGCTTAGATCGGTGTTTTCAGTTAATCAATGTTTTAGGTAGGCAACAACTAGATGGGCTGCACGTGCTTCTGACGCACGGTCCAGGTTGATTCTCGGATCGTAAGTTAGGGACATTCATGCCCATGGTTGATTAAATGGAAGTTGTGATTGCACGTGGGGGTTGCAAGGGCATTATCGAGACATTCAAGTCTTAAGGATAATTAAGGAAGCATGTTTGGTTGGTGAAGTTGTTTACTGCAATAGGGAATTGTGGAGATGATATAATAGCACAATCATTTAAGATGATAAATAAGTGATCAATTTATGAGTTAATTATTAGCCTACCGTCGGAATGATGACAGGTCATCATCATTATTAGTCTCCATGCTCATGATACGATCTGTCTCTCGCAGGCAGGAGATTGGGAGCCCACGTGAAGATTCTTCTTGATTGCAAATGAATCTGTAGAAAGACTCCCATCTTAATATCTTATCGTTATATCATTATTATTCAAGACTTGAAATTAATGATGACTCGGGGCATATGAAGATGTACTTGCGTGGTTACATAAAAGGGCGGAGTAAGAAATTTTTTCTATTCTAGGGTTATTAAGTGTGTCTATATATATATATATAATTCTTTTTAAGTTAATAATAAAGTTTTAATTTAAATTTAAAATATATAAAATTAAAAAATAAATTATACTATTAAAATTGCACCTTCTATAGTATAAATAAAATTCTTTTATAATTGAATCCAAATCAATATCTTCAACAAACTTTCTTTCAATATAAATTATCATAAAATATACTAAAAATTTATTTTTTATTTTATTATGAAACATATTTTTAACATATTTTATTACTAAAAATACTTGCTTTATGGAGATAATGAAAATAAACAAAGTTAAAATAAGATGAATCAACTTGTTAATTAAATGATAACGCTGTGATTTAATTATTTTAACTAATCATCGATATAATTTAGAAATGGTAGATATATTTTAAAAATTCTTATGATGAATTACATCAATCTAATAATGCTATATCCGAGATCTCAAATAATACATCTTCTGTTCAATGAAATCTTTATGATAAACTTTTTTAACAAGTTTGTAAATATCATTAACTTTAAATTATTTACAGTTGTCCTTAGGTTTCAAAGTAGAGTTAAGTACAAAGAATTTTATTGTCCTATTACTAAATCTAGAATTTAATTATTTCAACTAAAAATCTATTATTGAGTTACATGTATTATAATGATAATGTTGGTAAATTGTCACTAGTTTTTGTTATTAACATAAATGACCTGTAGTCTTTTTATACGAAGCATTTATATGTGTTATATCTCATATTATATGTAAACATGTTACACATATGCAAGGAGAAAATCAAATCCAACATCTCTTAAATTCAAAATAATGCTTTATTAGTTGATAAAAAATAAGATATGACTAAATCAATTTTCAAGTTGTAGGAGTTCTCCGTCTTTTTCAAGAAAACAATATTTTTTTTTATCTAATTAAAGATAAACTATTCATATCTAAACTCAATGAAAAATATTTATTTTTCTTAAATAGGATTTCACTAGTATCTTATTTAGGTTATTTGCTAATAATAATTTTATCTTTCTGAGAAATATTTATCTTTCCTATTTTGTAAGAGAATTTATTGTAAAAGCTCATGAATTATCATATAAAATAATTAAATTTTAATAAATGTATTCATAAGATTTAGTTAATGGATGTTAGAGAAAACTGATTATTTTTTAAAATTTTAACTGAACCATGATTAATATATATCGGCTAAAATCTTTTAGTCAGTGTATTTAAAATCCAAAATAAATTTATATTTAAAAAAAATATTAAAGATAAATGAAAGAATAAAATTTAATTATTTTTTCACGAAGATATTCTTATCAATTTGTTGGATAAAAGATAGATTATTTATATAAAAACTTAATAAAAAAATTTAATATTTTAACTAGGTTTTTACTAAGTTATGCGTTTTGGTTGTTTGCTAATAATCATTTTGCAATCCTAAATAATATCATATGGGAATGCTAATGCCAAATTAGGGTTTTTTTTTAATGAGAATACATTTAGAAAAATTTAATTTAGATCCATTACAGCACTAAAAAAAACTTTTCTTAAAAGTTATTAATTGCTCCATTTAATTACTATATTTTTATGTAAATTAGAGTTTATGATTTATTTTTCTACCTGGGCTATAACCCACCTTAGCTTTACACACCCCTTCGCCTATTGATGTATATAGGGTCACTATAAATGATTAAAAAAATACCTTACTTTGCCGGTTTTCTACCTAATATGTTTTTTATGGCCTCGAAATAATCAATAACTTCTTTTTAGCATTAACATGATCTACTTTTATATTATTATATTAGTGAGGAGCAGACACTCCTTATCTCTCTTTTGAATCCTTTTTGTTGAATAATACTTTTGAGTTTTTTTAGGCTAGCATAGTAAATTGTTCTTTTTTTTTCAATAAATAAATAGTATAAGCAATAAAATATGAGGGACTTAACATTTTTTATAAAGTTGCAGAAAAAACATATATAAGAGACAAAAATAATATTTACAATTTCTTAATTATATTTTTTTATCTATGACTTGAGAGTCACAAATATTATCTGGACTTAATTAAGAGATTCATCCTGGAACAATTTCTTCTATCATTAACTCCCTGTTAAAAAAAAAAACACAATTCACATAATTTAAATAATTAGTTTTACAAAATCAAGACATAATTCAAATAAACATAACATAATATCTTGAATTATAAGCAATAAAGTTAGACCAATGATTAATATAACATTTCATTGAAATCAAACTAATTATATATCTACTCACAATCATCAAAACATATAATAACATGTAACTATATTTTATAATCACCTCATCTCGTGGAAAACCTAGAGCACTCGTGGACGAGTCTAGCGCATCATCCCAGCTCATCTAACTTGAGGGCGAATCTATAATATCCATATAAGCGCGAGGAGGACTAACATTACCCTTGCTCATTGAAGAACCAGTATCCCTAAAATACAACCGATAAACAATCTCATCTTTTGGCAATGCTGCTTTAAGATACTCAACCTCCCCAACCTATTAAAGTCCACCACAATATAAATTAAGTGCAATGTTGGCCATAATGTATCACATCTCATCACCATCTTCACAAATATTGTATAAATCAATCAAATGATACAAATATTACCTAATCGTTAAGGTGAGGCTTACTCACGTGTATTTTATAATTAAGGAATATATTTTAAAAAAACCAGTAAGAGGAATTCTAGCCTTGCAATCCATTCAAAATACATGATTTTTTTTTTTAATTTTAGCCACGACATATTCTAATAAAGTGTTGGGGCAAATGTCTTTATATGGATGAGAAAGTAAGGTGATGAATGTGTTGAGGACGATGAGTTTCACATTGTAATTTTATTACTAGATAAGGCGATCTTAAACCATTCATAATTGATAGAAAAAAAAGTTTGTGATTCACCTAAGATTGGAAGTGAAATAAGAATATGCAAAATGTTGCGTAGAATTTTTAAGTATGATCATGAAGGATGCTGGCTTGTCACATTGTGCAAGGAATTAACTCTAACTAAGAACAAGGATTTCCCAACAAGAATCATTATTTAGCTCCAATTTAACTAAATCACTATCAATAAATAAAATTCTCTAGTATAAACATCGCAATCCTGAAGTGCTAGGTTACATGGCCCAATAAAAAAGATAGTCCTCTATGCAAAACCTAATACCTTGTATAGTTCCTCCTCACGTACCTCCTTACACACATTCTCCCATTGTAACTCTTAACTTTACATTGATGCACCAACACATTGCTCAAATGGAGGACACAATAGCTTGGCATAACAAGCATCACATTCACGTGCTAATAGTGAGTACTCAAACATATTATCCCTGGTCACACTGATAAGCAAGTAGACCACGGTTTCTAATGGGGCTAATAGCCTTCATTCATTGACATGTTTGTTGGATTTCTAAATATTATACATGGAAATAATAAAACAAAATTATTTTGGAGTTAATAGAATCCTATTAAATAGATCTAGAGTTGTTTAGATATTTATTACCTGAAGATCTGATATTCTTCAGCTCTGAATAATTCTTTAAAAGTTTAGTCATCGCAAACCACAAGTTATTTAATTGTCTAGCTTTCAATAATAATCTACACAAACCACCAGTAAAAAATTTCTTAAATCCTAATTTAAGAGATAGAGATTGTTATGCCTATAATGTTAGATTTTTATTTTATGACTTACATAGTTTTTTTGTTTAATAAATAAGCACTTAAAATAAAAAAGGCATAACTTAATATTTATAAGAAAATATGAAAAATCTTATAAATTTGTAAAATATCAATTCACCCCTTGAATAATATCCATATATTAATTTAGGAAAATATAGAAATTAACCTAGTCAAGTCCCTACTTGATTTTTCTAGGTCTAGAAATATAATCTTTATATTATTTATATTTTGGTGTATAATTTATAAAATATATTTTGATCAAGTCATACTTAATTAAATCATCTTAGTTTGATTTGTGACCAATGATTCTTAATGTGTGTAACCCATTAGATTTTTAATATGTTGACTCGAATATAAATTCTAATTCCAATTAAATAAATTAAATAATTTAATTTATTATCAACTCAATAATTGGTTAACCTATATTTAAAGATCAGATACATTATCCAGCAATGTGTTATGATCCACTAAATATTATAAAAATCACTAGTGATTTGACTTAACCTTTAAGTGAATGGTTTTTTATTGTAATTAATATCGTGTCATTAATAATGTTTTGATTTAATATTAAAACATGAAGTATGCCTGTCATGTTAAATCGTTTTTTTCTCTACATAATAGTAATTGATCACTTGAATAAAATTTAAAACTTTTTTCAAAATTCAATCCACCTTGGTTAAGGATTTCTTAGACAATACTATTTGAGAATAAATGAAACAATTTTTTTAATGCACCTAAGGTAATGAATCTTCTATTGATTACTCAAATACCTTTATATAGTTTATGTTATGTCCAATGTGTACCCCTTCGTTACCTCGATTAAGGCAACATGTTAAATCATTAAAAATACTATTATCTATATAAGATAACTTAGTGATCTCAAGTTTACATATCACTTACTCAATCGTTACATAAACTTTTCTATAGACATAAATAATTTTCATATAAAATTCTTATGTGAGCTAGGTTAGTGTATATGTCTTATGACAAGTACACATATATTAATTTTAAGTATTCATTGTACCTCAAATTATAAGAACAACTACTTTTTTCATAAAGAAAAGAATATATCATGTATCAATCTCGATGGTTTTAATAATTATCCAGTATTTAAGAAAGCATTTACCATAAACATTTTAGTAACAATGATTTGATGCAATATGAATCCCGTAATTATAACAACTCTTGAACTAGCAATATTTTTATGGGATAAAGTTCATGGGATAAAAATATATTTCTTTGTAAAATATTTTTATCCCATGAACTTTATCTTAACTCTTGATTTGTAAATCAAATATTAGATTTATTAATATAATATTATATGAATTTTAAAGATAATTTAAGTTTTTATTAATAATAAATATGTATTTACACAAGTGTAATAATGTTACTTGTAATCAACTGATTGAATACGGGGCATATTAAACTAACAATGTCTTTATCTTAGATAAAATGAAATATAAACTAAGTCAGGTTCAAATTTGATTTGTTTTGCGAGATTATATCTAGTTTTGCCAAAACAAATTTTGGCCTATTTATTTTTTCAATTGAATATTTTGATCCAAATTTTTTATTTTTATTTTTCAATCTCTAGGTTTGAGAGATGAGAGAGAGAGAAGTCGCTGAAAAACATTAAAAAAGAGAGAAAGTTCACAAATGTCCAATATTTAATGAAACAATTAGTTGTTTTTAGTGTTAATGAGTTTCAATTAACGAGAGGAGTTTTATTTATATATTTTCTCTTTTATCTCGACAAAAAAGTCTTTTTTTTTTCACAAGTTGATTTTGTTTTTGTATCAATTAAAGTATATTTTGAGTTAGTAAAGATGTTAATGAGTGAAAATATGTTGAAAATCCCTTTCTAGTCAAAAATTTACCAACCTCGATTTCTCAGCCATCCTTCTTATTGTTGAATTCTGGATTCAAGATAATGAGTAATTTAACTAATTTTTTTTTTTAAAAGGTAACATTTTATTTGCCGTGTCAGCCAACTTGAAAAAATAAACAGGTTAGACATGCAGGGTTAGCTTTGCAAGCCCAGATATGTATCTAGGCCTTTCTTTTCATTAATTTGTCCTCCACGTAACCTTTGGATCAATGTAACTTCCTCGTAGACCAAATTCCTAGGGAAAAAAAAAAAACCCGGCGTTTCATAGCCAGTTTCAACCACAGCAAAACAAAACGCTATGTGAAACAAAGAGCCCAGAGAATGTTTTATCTTGGAAGGAGGATAGGTCCAAACAACTTGAGCGGCGTCGTATTCAAGGGGCGAATAACATGCAAGCTTGCCTATCAGGCTTTGGACTATTGGCCCAGTATCATGGCTGGTGTAAGGCAACATTACTGTGGTTACCAGGCCCAGGTTTCCCACTGGACTCGACCCGGACCTTTCTTTTGTGGAAAAACGAACGCATCTTCCTTCCCTTCCAACACCAAAAATTATTTGCGAAAAATTTGAATTATTTTCTCAGAGGCTTAACTAGCTACCAATGGCACCGTTCTCTTGAAGCGCGCCTCCCCCATCTCCCCTTTTTTTTTCGAGACATTTCCGTCCTTCTAATTTGTGTCTCTTGAATCACGAATTCTTCTCCGAGAGAAGATGGAGCGAAACCAAATGAACGGTCGGGTTTCACCTTCCAGCTCCGCTGACTGCGGTGGAGGCACTGGAAGATCCACTGCTTTGCCTCGTCAACCTAACTACAGCAGCGGAGCTGTTCAAGTGCGTGAAACTCTTTCTCAATTACTTTATAAAACCCTGAAGCCCTTCCTAGCTATTGTCCTGCTACTATTTTTTAGGGTTTTAGGATCATTATTGCTTCACAAGCTCACTGTAACATAGAGTTAACCTAAGCTCTTTTTTTTTTATGGTATTGTTGGTTGAAGCGTCATTGAATTCAAGTAAGCCTTTTTATTCAAGTAGTAGCTGCTTGTGATTATGTATTTATCTGCTTATAGTTAGTCCAATGGACCTCATTCCACGTTAATTTTCAATTATACAGCGGATTAGGGTATTTTCATTTTTGTTGTAGAGTGTGGGGTCGAGAAACTAGTGAACGGAAATTTAGGTTTTGAACCATCATTGACTACTGAACTTTCCTTGGTAGGATTAGAGAACAATAAAATGTTATCGTTTGCTAATCAATTTATGTATTTTAGATGTACCCATAATACTATGAGGAAGAAGTGAAATTTGTAGTACAACGAGGATTGTTAGTGGTTCGCTACTTTATACATTGTGTCTCTAGTTGTTTTTTTGCTTAACGGGCATGCTCCTTGAAACTGGATTTGATAGCAATTGTATGAGCTGCTGGCTGTTTGTTTTGACTAAGCTAGTAAGGTTAAGACCCGTTATTATTTCAAAAGGATGTTTTGCGGGGACCAATTTTGCTTACACAAGTAATGCTATGAATTGACCTGATTGGATTTAGATCTAAATCATGGTGTATAGAATGTTTGGCGTTAAAGTTCTCTTCTTGTCCATTGTCACCAGTCCATGCTTGGGGATTTAAGCATTTATGGTTTGGTCTAAATCATGGTGTATATAATGTTTGGCGTTAAAGTTCTCTTCTTGTCCATTGTCACCAGTCCATGCTTGGGGATTTAAGCATTTATGGTTTGGTCTAAATCATGGTGTATATAATGTTTGGCGTTAAAGTTCTCTTCTTGTCCAATTGTCACCAGTCCATGCTTGGGGATTTAAGCATTTATGGTTTGGTCTAAATCATGGTGTATATAATGTTTGGCGTTAAAGTTCTCTTCTTGTCCAATTG
Source organism: Populus euphratica (assembly GCF_000495115.2). NCBI lineage: Eukaryota > Viridiplantae > Streptophyta > Magnoliopsida > Malpighiales > Salicaceae > Populus > Populus euphratica. Next base: position 377,980 of record NW_011500090.1, on the reverse strand, counting down.
TCACCAGTCCATGCTTGGGGATTTAAGCATTTATGGTTTGGTTTTTTGCACTCCAGAAGAGGGATATGACACACCTCTGCTGTATATTCATCAGCTGCTTGGTCAATGAGAAATTTTATTTCTGTGCTGATTCTTATCACAGGAAGCATTGGAACACTTGGCATGTATTGATTTAATTGAGTTGTGCAGCGAAGCGAAAGTCGAGCGTTGCCGGGCAACTAGAGATTTGAGAAGTTGTGGGCGCTATGTTCAGCATGTGTTGAACTCATGTGGCCATGCTTCCTTATGCTCTGAGTGTAGTCAACGGTGTGATCTTTGCCCAATTTGTAGAATACCTATTCCAAAGACTGGAATTAGGCTCCATCCTCGCCTTTACTATGAGTGCATAGAGGCTGGCCTTATTTCCAAAAGATGTGATGAAAGATTTCAGGAGAAAGAAGATGTGGACAATGAATTAACTGCTGACGTCCAACGGCTTTATTCTTTATTTGATGTTGCCTTGGAAAATAACTTGGTTTCTTTGATTTGTCACTGTATCCCTTTGCTGCATCTACCTTAGCCGTATCTATGTTTATTCACTTTTAAAAAATCGGTGCATTTGATTCATTTCTAGTATTTTTAAAATTCTTGCAAAGGCAATTCCCTAAAATATTATTTCTTCACTTTTTCTCCTTTGTTTCTAAATGGAAGCATTTGAACTGGAAAAATGATATTTGAAATGTGAACAGCCTAATACTTTTATTACTGTGTGACTGTCTAGGCATTCATGCTTTATAGAAGATCTATTTTCATTTCTGAAATAAAATTTGGAAAAAAGATAGAAGGCTCCATGCTTGAACTTATGAATATCCTTAACATAAATTTAACAGATGTCACAGATATTTGCATGGATGAAAGTGCTGTGTCTAGCGATCCTGTCATTGCTTTCTTGTTGGATGAAGTGGTTGTAAAGGATTGGTGCAAGCGGACATTTAAAAGAATCACAGCGGAACTTCAAGTAATATGTATCCTTGAAACTTTTCAAATTTGATATTCTAAGGGTTGTTATTACTTTGTGTAATTGCATTTATATTGTTTGGGTGATCACCAAAGTGTAATAGTCTTAACATTTTGTTAGATAATCTTGAAGCAGAAGAAATGAAAACTAGGTTGAGTTTACTTCTTAAACTTTCTGTGCATTTGGCTGGAATATCCAATGTCCTTGAAGTTTTGGAATCATCATTTAAGGATAGTCTTTCAGCACGACTTCATGACTTACAGCTCCTTCAAGAGAACATTTCAAAGGCGAAACAGGTTTGGTTGCCTAACAGAATGCTACCTTCAAGTGTTTATGGGTTCCAAACTTAGAACTTTTTCTGTAGTTCTTGCTTTCCTATATGTTGTTGTTCCATTGTACATGGTGTCACCTAGTTCCTTCCTTTCATTTCCTCTTGTGAATATTTTGTGATATTCTCTTCCAGTATTTTTAGAATCCCATGATCTATTAGTTGATTTTTTCAAAAAGCCCACCATGCAAGAAACTGGAGCTTGGAGTTCAGAAATGTCCTGCACGTTTAGAATTCTTATTGCCTGTATTGAAACTGGAGCTTGGAGTTCAGAAATGTCCTGTACATTTAGAATTCTTATTGCCTGTATTTTTATCATAATCATCATTGTTGTAATAATAATACTGACTTGATGATTTCTATTGAACTGAGAACAGCTTTTTTCTTCTTCCACAAGTGTTATAGAAACCATAACATGCCATTTAATGTCTTCTATTACCGCATATGATTCATAACCCATTTTATCTGTTGATTCTTGATTTTCAGCATATGGAGATTATAGCATGGTGTGCAAGACATCACTTTCTGGAGAATGTGAGGTCTCGTTATGCCAATTTATCATCATGGCGTTCTGTTGTCCATCAAAGGAAATCAGCAGCAATTAAGCGTTCATGGCCTGATGTGGCAAATCAATCTGCCGAGTCCAGCATGCTAGCTGGTTCTCTGTTCATTGAAGATGCTCTGGCCAATCTCAAGATAGAGCAGAATCATATGCAGGAGATGGGAGAAAAGTCAGAACTTGCACCATTGCGGAAGGATGGAGGGTTGTTTTGCAAGTCTAAGCTAGAGGGTTTGGAAGTGTGCTATCCATTTGAAAATCTGCGAGCTGCTGTTGATGTACTCTTTTTACATGGAAGTTCAGATTTGGTGCTTGCAAAGCAAGCGATTGTATCCTTTATCTCTTTGATCCTTCTTAAAAATGTTTCTGATAATTATATATTCTCATCTTGTGGAATGTAATGTCATCCTTTGTTTTCTTAACATACAAAACAGTTTCTTTATTATCTTTTTGATCGACATTGGACGATGCCAGATGAAAGTTGGCGACACATTGTAGATGACTTTTCAGCTACATTTGGTATAACCAGGCATTCATTATTGGAATCACTTACCTTCTATCTTCTGGACGATAACAACGAAGAAGCTCTGCAAGTAATTGAATGTCTACTTATTCTGATACTGAATTATTGAATTAATCTAATCATCTGTTTTATTTCTGATCAAGACATTGGATATAGCATTAAAAAACTGCATCAGGCTACAATTCTGGTTAGGAGTTCTTGTTATTTGAATATGAATTATAGAGTCTGGCAGTTTAAGGATGCAGAAACACAACATACAAGTGAAATCTTTTAATTTAAGTTCTCAAGTATATATATTTTTCATTTAATGTGTTGTTAATAATACAGCTTGTTGAAGCTACATGTATCTGAATGAGGCTCTATTTAATTCCTACATTATTCAAAGTTTTTATTTTGTATTCTTCTAAAGTAAAAGATTCGGAGATTTCATTGGTAACGGGTAAAACTCTGTTACAAGAAAATTATACTGTGTTTGAAAGTATCCTACTGAGATCCATCAGTGCAGTCTTTATGCTATTGCTTAAAATGCATAAAACTCTTCATATTCAATAACTTGTGGTGGCGGATATTCTGTACTGTTGTACTTGTGTATTGTAGCTACATTTTGGGAATGACTGCAGCACCTTTTCTAATCCTCTCATGAAATGAAATGTGTGCTTTCCAAGTTCCTTTTTAGATGCTGACAGCTATTCATTGATTTATTTTCTTCAGGAAGCTTGCAACCTTCTTCCTGAGATTTCAGGCCCATCAACTCATCCTAAGATTGCTCAAGTGCTATTGGAAAGGGAGAATCCTGAAACAGCATTAATGGTCTTACGATGGTCTGGGCATGATGGATCTCATATGGTTTCACTTAGTGATGCTGTTACTGCAATTCAGGTTAGGGTGGAGTGTGGACTGCTGACTGAAGCGTTTATGCATCAGAGAATGCTCTGCACCAAAGTCAGGGAAAATAAGTTCAAGGCTGGACCACCTCGAGATGCTTCTGATGATCTTAAAGGTGAATGCAGGACGTGGGAAAACTGGGTGGAGATATTGGTGACAGAAATTTGTTGTCTCTGTATCAAGAATAATCTGGTAGATCGAATGATAGGGTTGCCATGGAATTTGGATGAAGAGAAATATCTTCATAAGTGTCTCTTGGATTATGCTTTCCATGACCCTTCAACTACTATTGGAAGCCTTCTTGTTGTATTTTATCTTCAGGTAACTTCTTCACTGATCTTAATCAACTTTGGTTTGAAACAAGATTGGCTCTTTTGTTGATGAATTTGTCACTTAAAAAGGGAAAAGAAAAGAAATTGATGAGCTGAATGTTTGATATGTTTAGTTTTGTGACCAACTTGGTTAATTTTCAATATTCCCTTAGCTTTGCTTTTACTTCTGCTTAACAATAATGGATTTTTAGGTCGGAGACTGTTCTAGGATCAATGATATTTTTGTTTGGTCCAACTGTTGATGAGACATTTAACTGTATGTTACTGAGTTGTTATATTGCAATCATCTGTGCTATATAGTCCTAGTATTGGCACTGGCTAACCAAATTCCATATCAGGTACAATTCAAAAGTTATCATTTTCCTTTTCATGTGTTCATGTTTAATAAAAATGTTCTCACGGTGAGATTTTGGTTATAAATTGAAAGCAAAGTTCCTCCTACAGCTCATCAACCAAGCAAAGTCACTCACTGCAAATGATTTGACAAATTCATCTCAATATCCTTTTATTTTTGAAAATGATGGCTTTACATGAATAAAATTATTTGCAAAATGCCCCTACTATCTATCACCAACTGTTAGCATTTCTTGACCTCGGTACTGAAATGAAAGCAGGAGTATGGTAGAAAATTAAATGAATACTGATGGAAGACAATTATATCTCATCTAATGTTTGTTTTAAGATCTAGATTTTAAAACCTGGAATGCTAGTGGTTAGTGCTGCTAGAGCAATCCTCCATAGGGAATGCTATGTCAAATAAATTGATGCTGTAACTTGTAATTTTGTGAATGATTTTGCTATAAAGTTCCACTTCTATTTATCCAATTTCTTATACGTCTAGACTACTTGACAACCTGCTATTACATATATATTTCTCTGTTCCAGCGATACAGATATGCGGAGGCATACCATGTTCACTCTAAACTTGAGAGCATGGAGCAGGAGTTCATTTTACAAAATTCTATCAGTGGAGAAGCTTTATCCAGAATAAGATCAGCTAGTCATCGCAGAGAAGAACTTGTTGTAAGTGGTTAAAATCATGTAGAAATTATGTGTGCATCCTGCATTTTTGCCAAAAAGAAGTATGCTTTTTGACTGGTTCAAGTTTATTCTGTTGGAAGGAGTGTTAAATATGAGGTTGTTATTGATTTCAAGTCTTATTTTTTTAATCTAATCTTCGAAACCAGAATAGCGGTCAATTAATTTTTCCAAAAGCACTCACTCCTCAGAAGCACAAAATTAAAGCAACTCTATGGGAACTCTTAAGGGCTAAGTTTTAGGTGCTGCAGTGTAGGACCAGCTAGGAGTGCCTAACTGATACTAGGTTTCTTAGAGTGAAATCATTGTCTCTTAATGCAAATTGTAATATAACTTTATTGTTTGGGAAGAAATCACATTAAGGTGGTGTTTGGGAGGGAGTTTCGTCAAAATTTGAATTTGTTTTTTTTTTTTGCTTCAAAATAATTTTTTTAGTGTTTTTGGATTATTTTGATGTACCGATATCAAAAATGAATTTAAAAAAATAAAATAAAAAAGTTATTTAAAAAGTAACCGCTACTACAATCTCAAACACCCTTTGAAGTTACTGACCAAACGATACATTCATTAAACAGGTCCAATCCATTCATTTGCTGCCAAAAGTTCAACAGGAACAGGTTAAGACTGGAAAATTGCCTCCTGAGGTCCATAGGATGTCTAGTGAAGAAGTTGAAATTCAAGAAAGGGCTGATCTTCCCATGGTACAAGAGCCAAAGTCAAGCAGTTTATTGGTTTCGTTGCCTGCGAATTCTTCTTTTGTTTCGCTGACAAATCGTAACATTATGCTCAAACCATCAGCTCTTGAAACTCCACCAAGATTTGGTGCTTCTATCAAGAATCCTCACATGGAACTGGGTAACTATGGCTCCTCATCAGTTCTCCATCAAAGGTTATCTAGCAGTCCAGAAAGAACTCAGAAGCGTCGAGTTAGTGTCAACAAAAATTTCAAAGTTGACGGCATCTCAACTCCTAGGATGCATCATGGTAGTCACATGAATACCACACCATTAAAAGAGACCAGCAGAACTTCATTAGAAGTGCTTCCAAACAGTAACCTGCTTCACAATTTGTTCGACAAAATGTCACCAGAGCGGGAACAAAATGGGTTCGTTAAGCAATTAAGAAATACCAGTCCTCCATATTCCCATAGGATTACAGCTAATCCAGTGGCGTTGTTTGGCAGCAATAATGGTTTACCTAATGATAGAAACGGTGGACCTAGAACTAAGAGCTCTAAAGATGATCCGATGGACATAGCTTGGAGGTAAACAATATTTTTTCCCTTTGCCTCTTCTTACCCTCTTCTAATGCTTCCTTGTGAAATTATTCTAGTTCAAAAATAGCCATTCTCATCCTTAAAAAGCTTTATTTAATTGCAGTGCAGTGCTCTGTTCTCATTCTGTTGTATTTATGTTTCCCTTATATTTCAGTGGTAGAGAGGAGTTCATTGTTGATAAAAGGGAGGTGAATGATGGGCTGAGATGGAGAACTGATGAAACCAGTGACGAGGAAGAAGAGCATGTTCCAGAGAGAGTTGTTGGAGTTGGTTCTTATACAGCAACTGCAAGGAGAGTTAGAAAAAGTAGATTTTCCAGAAGATGAACATTGTTGTTCTTTCTTTTTGTAACGTACAGGTGCCCCCAACCTTATATGGTGGCATCTCAGGATATGGGATAAGCAGGAAGTGCAAGAAGTAGCAGTGAAATGAAGCCACGAATTTTTTTTTTTTTTTTTTAGAGGGGCTGCACTGCTAAGATTTCCTGGTTTTGATGAGGTATATAAGCCTACAGTATACTGATTCATAGTTTTTGGACATGGAGTATGAGATTCATGCCATCTTCTTTGCTTCTATCGGTTGTGTTGATCAAATATGATTTTTGGTTGTTGGCCACATTTTTGTATCTTGAGAAGTAATTCAGTTTCTGCTTCATGTATTCAAAATGTCAAGGGAGATATCTCTGACAGTTACTCTTAGATTTTGAAAAACACTTTACAGATGGCTTTTACAAACTAGAGTCTTTCAAGGAGGGAAGATTTGCTTCTTTTTCTCTTCACCTTTTGTAGAATGCAGTGTGATTTTTGCAAAGATTTCACTGAATTCTGCCAAAAATAAAATAAGCAATATAACCTTTCTCTTAGCTATCGCTCTCATACCATGATTGAATTCTGTGTGGTCTTTGCAAAACTGTTACATTAGATGGTTAAAATTCAAAAGTTGTTTAGTTATATTTATTTGATGCGGCAAGGGCTCTCTGACTCTTGCGCTATAATGGATTCTGCTAAAAGCATGCATTTCTTACACAATGGTTGATGAAAAGCAGTTTCACAACAACGAGATTGTACAGTTTAGGCTTCAGGCATTAGCTAAACTTCTCAAGAGTAAAGGCCCTGAAAGGTCTTGGACTTTTACTTCGACCTTACAGAACCCAATACCACAGGTCATCCCTCAATCATCACTGACTTCCATTTTACCATCCTCCCAACGCTTTCATGAATTCATTCACCATTTTAGGAGACAAGGGGGGGTTGATTTTGGTGTTTCAATGAAGAATTAGACAATGTTTTGGGTGATCTAAAGGTTGTTTTCTCCTGAGTTTTTTCAGGTACTAGGGTTTTCCTCCTAGAAGCGGTGGTCATGGAGAAAAAAAATTGTGCTTATAAACACATTATAACCATAACCACAATTTAGAACCATAATTTTTTTTTATAAAATCACGATTCAAAATATTAATATTTTATTAAAATTATTTTTTTAAATAATAATTTTTTTAACAATCATGATTTAGAATAACAATCTTATAAAAACTATATAATTTCTTTAAAACTTTTCAAAAATATGTTATTTTCTCTGAACTATTTTGAAATTATGTTGGTTTAAAAAAATATTTTTTTTTAAATTAATTTTTTTATATTTTTAAATTGTTTGGATATATTGATATCAAAAATAAATTTTATAATATTAAAAAATACTATTTTTATACCTTTTCAAACTAAAAATATTAAAAAAAAACAACTGCAACTCTTCCATTCCTTCCTTGAAAACTATCAATATTTCATAAAGCCTTTTGTACCCGGGAAAAAGTGCATTCTAAAAAGTGATATACTCTCTCCCTCTCCCCTCTCCCCCTTTTTTTGAGATATGCAATATTTGTGCCCCTGTAGTCTAAGAGTGTTAGGTATTCTTGAGACTCATAAATCATGACTATGCTCGGATTTATAAAGAAATAGTAAATTACAAGATTACAAAAAATGCCACATTACCAGAGCCACCGGCAAATGAAAAATTCACGAAAAACGTCCAGTATACAACGAGGCTTGTCGTTGCCATTTTGCATAACTCGTTTTTTTTTTTTTTTTTTTGAATTCCGCAAAAGAATTAATACTTTCAAAATTTAATTCTGCAAAAGAATTAATACTTTCAAAATTATTCTTGTCATTTTTTTTTTATATCAATGCAACATACTCTATTAAATTTTATGGGTGGGTTTAAATTTCGAGATCAACATTCATGATAATTTATTAAAAGATTTAATATATTAAACCAATGTGATAATTAATCTTAAAACTATTTGAGAAAAAGCTAATCTTAATTTAAAAAAAAAGTGACCCAAGAATATCTTTATTATTGAAAAAGAAATATTTGTAAATAACTTCTTCAAAATGGTCTCTTATTTGATTTATATCTCATGAAACAGAAAAGCACCTTTGGGCTAAACCTCCAAGAATCGGTTTTTTTTTTTTTTTAATGTCTAATGAAAATTTGAAATAACTTTTCATATACGGTTGATTTCTGATGGAACTCTACGGTTAAATATAGAGGTTCAGGTCCGACGTACAAAAAATAAAAAAATTTAAAATAAGTAAAAAAATTCAAATTTTATCAGTTTTTTTAAAATACAAAAATAAACATGTTTTAAAAACCACTATTGACAAGAGGATAAGCTAATAAATTAAGTTCCCTCAACTCTTTTAATAAAGTGTTTAAGATTGTGGTGCTGTATGTTTTTTAAAATAATTCATTTTGTATATTAGTTTGAAAAACACCCAAAAAAAAATCAAATTTAATAATTTTTAAAGTTAAAAACACTTTAAAAAAATACCTAAACAAGCAAAAATAATGTGAAACACCCCATATATTCATTTTGATATGGATGGATATGAACAAGAGAGTTTGTATCAATATGTATATTAAGTTTATTCTTATTTGTAAAATAATCCTTTTTAACATATACTACAAGAGTCTTTTCTTTTACTATAGTGTAATTATTGTTTATCATATCACATATTAGAACCATAATTTTTTAAATTTTATCCTTTAATTTTTATTTTACATGATTTAACTTTTTTAAATTCAAATTAGCACTCAAATGCATATATCTTTTGGAGAGGTAGTTGAATTAAAAGATAGAGGGCTAGAATGAAAAAACTAGATAAAATAGATGGTGATTTTAAAATTTATCTTAAATGTTTTTTTTTTATCCCTCGATTTTTTGGCTCTTATATTAATCATCACTTTAATTTTTAAAAATTTAAATTTGATATTAAACTTTATGTTTTTAGTGAGAAAAAAGAAAAGAACCTATTGAATTTCAACATAAAGAGAGAAATTTATAAATTTATAGTTAATATTAATTTTAACTCCTAAAACAATTGATTTTTACATCAAGTAATTTTATATAATTGGAAGAGTTTGAGGTAGGTGTGTAAAAATATATTTGAATTTTTAAAAAGATTTTTTTATTCTGGTTTAATTTCAAGTTTTAAAATGTTTTTAATTTTTAATTTTTGAGTTCATAAATTAGCTTAACAATATTATATTAGAAGAATCTTCCGAATTTGTTTTGGGATTTAAGTGAAACAATGTTAAGCGTCTATGCTCAGTGAAACTTGAAGAATCAAATACACCTGGGGGGCTGTTCTGTTCCAAGTGGGGCTTCTGTACCAGAAAAGGATATTTTGCATGTGTTCGCGTCTGGCAGGAAATTACAACAACAGCGTCAGAGCTAAACAATACCAGAATAGTTAGTTCCAGGGAATTAAATGCAGTCCAACAAAACCCTAAGCTTGCTTGTAGACAAGTACAACCGCATCTTTTCTTTCGATAGGGACAGGTATTCTATCATCTGGGTGTGCTGCGATTAACTCCCATCACGCAGCAGTTGTTTTGCTGGTAGGAATTCTATTCATTTGGAATGTTCTAGCAGCGCAGCAAGTCCACGGTGGAGATTAGATCCCACAAAACCGAAGCAAGAGTCTTTGGTTTTGGTCTTGGTTTGTGATTAAGGAAATGTTTTATGTCTGGTCGCACCATTCTTGCTCTGCCGTATTTCGAAAAAAGAAAGAAAATCTAATCCGGATTTTTTCAGTAGTTGCAATAAAAAATACATGAAAAACACACCGTGGATATCCTTCGGTTTTAATTTGGGTGGAGACCCACGGGTCAAAAGAAGCCGGCGGCCGCGGATAAGGGAGGGAGGTGATGGAAAGGCATTACAATACTCTACATTAAGATCTTCCTAATCTTAGATATTATTATATATGCGATTCCACGCTAGAATACGCCGTACCCAAACCCACTTTAATTACCAGGTCCACGTGGGATTTATTTGAGATCACTTTAGGATCTTACGATCGATCCTTCTCCGTACACGTGTAATGGAAAACATTATGGTGATTCCTCCTCTCAATTGTTTTTAAAAAATATCCAACTCTTTTCCTTTTCTTTAAAAAAATTATCCCTTTCAGATGTTTTCTTTCAATTTCATTTTTTTTATTTTATTAATTTTAAATGGACCTTCATAACTTATTTAAATTTTTTCTATAAAAATATCTATCTTGGTCTCAAATAAATCCCAATATTTAATTGATATTTAATTTTCATAATAATTTATTTTTATTATTTTATAATTAAATAAAAATTCATTTAAAAAACAGATTTTTAAATCTAGTTTAGTCCATAATTTAGATTATGGATTTTGTGAATTAATTTACAAAGTCTTAATATTTAAATAAAAATAGTTTAGTTTGTGTTCAATAAAATTGTTAAACCTAATGAAGTCTGTAAATAAGAATATATATTTGATAGGTTAAGCCGCGAAGTCCATATTAATATAATATATTATTATTTTAATATTAAAAAAATATCACATTATATTTTTCTTGAATCAAATTATATATTTTATTGATTGTTTAAGTTATTTTTAAATTTATTACGTTAACTAACTCTTATAAAGTTAATTTTAAATCAAGTCAGTAAAAAGTTAAGTTGAGAAAATTTAAAGTTAATAGGTTGAATCAAGATTAATAATAATTTTAATTAGTTTTTTTATCCAAAACAATTTTTTATATTCAACCGCATGTATTCTAGGCTATAAAAATCTAGTATATTCTAGTTGGTTTTGCATTGTCCAGGGAGGGAGGGTCAAAGAGAAAAGGAGAGGCAGACTAGAAAGAAGGACAGAGAAGAGCAAAGCCCGTGTGAAATAAAAGTAAACAGACAAATGCAAGGTGGTATTCCCTTTCTACAAAATAGACATAGCGTGGAGGTTGGTTGGGTTTGATTCGTGTCACTTTGTTGTCTTCTAAAATAACACCAGCCCCTTTTATTTTTATTTGCTCACAATTTCTCGAGACTTTTTAGCCCTTCTGGTATGGATTTGATATAATAATAATAATAATAACTAGGTTTTGTTTGTTTAATGAAATTTGTATTTCTTATTTTATTTATTTACTAACATGGCATCTCATTAATGACATTAATTTTAAATATTATCTTAGATGTCGGTGTGTGTATATATATATCATTACTTAATGAGCATAAGCATATTATTAATATTTGACTAGCACATTTATTTATTCACACACTTTGTTGTACGGAATTTAAAAATTGAACAAACAAAAAGATTAGATATTCAACTATGAAAATCATATAAGATAATGTGTTCAAAACCTCAATTATCCCTTTTAAAAGTATAACTATAATTCGAGATTTCTTTTTATTTACTTAATCACTTTTATTTAACCACTTACGCCTGGGATTTTGAATAATATTCAAAGTTTTATACCAAAAAGGCACTGCGCGGATGTCAAATACACTGGTCCATTACGTGTTCTTTCACGTCTACCTTGACATAATTTTGAGACTAGCCTTTTGCCTTTTTGATGTCACAATAATAGTGGAAGCATATAGTTATTTTTAATACATCAAAATAATTTTAATAAATAAATAAAAAATAATTTATTTTTTCAACGAACACGGCCGAGTTGCCAAACAGGTTTGTAGTTTATTAGGCACCGATAATTCTTTGGAAGCTCCCATATATATATATATATTGACCGAAATTACTAGAGGGAAAACTGGAAAAGGAAATCGATGAACACGGTCTTCCTCCTTTGAAATTCATAAAAAAATATTAAAAAGAACTCTACGAAAAAGCCAGCTAGTGAGAAGAAAAATGAGAGCTGATGTCTTTTTGAATTTGTTTTTTGAATATATTTTATGAAGACATAATATGTAGATTTTAATACATCAGTAGCTCTGATTCAAGGTTTACTCCTGGATATAGGGTGTGGATTGCTTACATGTTCCACCTGTTTTTTAAAAATTTATTATTTTTTAATTTTTTAACTTATTAATATCAAAAATAAAATTTTAAAAATAAATACTATTTTAATATATTTTTAAATAAAAAATACTTTTAAAAAATAATATTACCACGATAATAAATACTACCACATGCATTCTAGGAGCACTCTTTTATTTTTATGAATATTTTTTTATAAATAAATTAAACATAGTTTTCAGTTTTCATTCATACATGGAAGGTAATTTTGATCAGCACAAATCACGGAGTAGGATCGTCATCGTTCACATTAGCTAGCCTACATTGGATATATCGAATGAAAAGTTATATTTAAAGTTCTTAAATATGGATTAACGTGCTCATTAATTACACTATTAACAATCAAGTCAGTGCCCCTCACTGATGGTTTTTTTTGGTTGATTTGCTGACATGTTGATTATCAAATCAATAAAAAATTATTTGAAATTGATAAATATAATATAGATATAACGTATTCCACCACAATAGAACCTCTTGTCATTTTCGTCGCTCTTATTTTTCTTCCTTTTAAACTGATTTCTTTTGTTTTTTCTTCTAATAAAATAACAAATTTGAAAAAATAAAACCATAACGTCAAAATAAATTCAACAAGCATTATTTTAACCCACGCCATTGAAAACAAAATTTCTTAACACCTGCAGTGTACAAGGTAAAAAAAATAAATGATATTAATTTATATATAATCTCGAGATATGTAATTTAATTAGTTAGATTATAAGTTTATGTTTTTAAAATTATTAATTTAAATTTTATAAATTTTAAATTATTATAAACTTATGTAATTATTAATTTTAGAATATATGAGATTCATCCAGGTTTTTATAAGTTAGTTAAATATTTATATTAATAATTAAAAAAAATCTTAAGAGTTTTCACCAACAAATCCTCCCAGAGGAACAAAAATAAAATATATTTTAATTATTCACGTGTGTCATTAACTGTGATCATATCCATCACTATCATTGATTACTACTTAATAACACGCAATTAAATTCGGAATTTGCTTTTTTTTTTTTTTTTTTTCTTGCCGTTTGTAGTTTACATCCCTTTTCTTTGATCGAGAACCTGCTGGAATATATGGTTAACTTGTACAATGACTCGAGATCTTCATTTAATAAAACATGTAATATATATTTGTTCATTATATTTTATAAAATTAAAATTATCCTCATTTAATATAAAAACACAAATGAAAAATAAAAATTGCTAAAAATCCAAAAAAATAATAAAAACATATTTTAAAAAATCTCATTTATAATTATACTAAATATCTCTATTCAACTTTAGCAAAGTTTTCTTTGACCACCACTCACAAATCCTCCCTTGCAAGTTACAAGAAAGAAAGAAAGAAACAGCTACTACACTGAAAAGACCATGGTCAAAGTAAACTAATGAGTCCCAGTTATTGACCAGATCAACGGCCAATAACATAAAATCAAAAACATCCTGCGAAGCAGGGAATAACTTTGGGCTCCTCTATCTAATAATAGTGAGACCTAAACTATGGATATTAAGGATATTGTTTCTCTCCCTCTCTTTTACCCCCGCTCTCTCTCTACAATCTAGAAAAAAAAAAAAGAAGCTCTTTTCTATTCGGGTCATGCTATTCGAATACTATTAGATCCGGCTAAAACCAATTTCTCATAACCTGAACCAGATTCATAGATGACGAGGCGGTGCTCGCATTGCAGTCACAACGGGCACAACTCCCGGACCTGTCCCAACAGAGTGGTCAAGTTGTTTGGGGTCCGATTGACTGACGGGTCGATCAGGAAAAGTGCCAGTATGGGGAATTTAAGTCTTTATACAGGTTCTTCTAATATGGGTGGACCCCTTGCTTCCGGGTCCAACAATCCCGGATCCCCCGTTGATACTCCTGATCACGGCGCCGCCACCGCCGCCGACGGTTATGCTTCTGAGGATTTCGTTCCTGGGTCTTCTTCAAGTCGTGAGAGAAAGAAAGGTTATATTTTAATATATTGAAGTAGTTGTTTGGCTAATTAATTGTTCTTTTTTTTCATGATTTGATTTTGTGATCATTAGTTTAGAACCTGGTTATGATTTATGAGATTGTTTTTCTAATTATAAATGTTTAAAATTGTGTTCTTTTACGCTTACATTTGAATTTCGTTTCATAGTTACTGTTGGTTTTTAACTGGTACTTACTACTTAGTGAAGAATTAGAGGACCTCCTAGCACTAGCAAGTGATCTGTACAAAATGAGATGAAAAAAAAAAAAAAAACACCATCCTTTCTTTATTTATTTTGTTGAGATAAACATGTGCAGCAAGGTTTTTTTTTTTTAATTAGTTTATATAGACACGGGATTTATGTATAAAAAGAGAATTTAGTTCATTGAAGTTTCCGAGAAATAAAGTCTTATCCTGTTTAAGAGATTTTAGGATTTTTGTTTTGTTTACTGGAAACAAATTAGAGGTTGAGATGTTGAATCTTTTTAGTTTAGTGTTATGCTTGTTATTATTGTCTGTAGTCATTTGTCTGGTTGCTGGGATAGCCGAGGACAAGGAAAGAAAATAATGCTTGGAATATGATGCTTCTTTTTTACTATGTTTTTCAGAAAGCGATGGGCTTCGCTTAAATAAGCAACTATTTTTCTTGGGCACATTTTAGTGTTTTTTGTTCTCTGTGTCCCATGCCCCATATATGTGGAAGAAACCTTACTGGAGTGGGATATTTCACTGAGATTACTATAATCCTTCGAGGCCTTCCTGTAAAAGAACATAGAAGTATGAGAACTTCTAAAGTTTTTGCTATTTTGTTTTTAGCTAGGCTCGCATGGAGTGATTAGTTATTTAAAGTCGCAATAATTGACTGATTGTTTTGTTTCTTGTAAGAATGTCTGCCTCTTTTAAGAAAAAAAAACATTAATCTTTAGAAAATAAAGCCCTGCCATTCATAATGCTGAAATAAAAATAAACCCTCAACTTCCCCTGGTAGTATGGGAGTCCCATAACCCCATACACTGGTAGTACGGATGAATACTTCCATACAGTAAATGCTTTGATTAACAGTGCTTTTCAAACTATAAATGATGTTTGTTGTGCCAAATACTCGTGCAGGTTTCTGAGGGAAGTATGGTGTCAGATTTATATGTTTCTTGTATTGGCTTATGCACTTTTTAATCCAGAATGACTAATAATAAGCAGCGCAGGTGTTCCATGGACTGAAGAGGAACATAGGATGTTTCTACTTGGTCTGCAGAAGCTTGGTAAAGGTGACTGGCGAGGAATTGCTCGTAATTATGTTATATCGAGGTCTCCTACTCAGGTGGCTAGCCATGCTCAGAAATATTTCATCAGGCAAAGCAACATGTCAAGGAGGAAGAGACGCTCCAGCCTGTTTGATATAGTTGCTGATGAAGTGAGCACCATGTTATCTTTATTGTATATCTGAGTAATGAATCACATTTTAGTGCAGTTTCACACTCCATGCCACATTCAAATTATTTCTTTACACTTAATCACAATTAATCTCCACGTGTCTCCTACTTCCATGTGATCATTTTTATGATGCATTCATTCTTCCTCTCAAAGTTGTCTGATGTATGTTTTTCCTTTTCCATAATGTATTTGCAGCAACTAGACACTCCAATGGTATCACAGGACTTGTTGTCTACCAACCATCCAAAGGTTGATACACAAATTGATAATCCACTGCCTGCTCCTCCTCCATTGGATGAAGAATGCGAGTCAATGGATTCTACCAACTCCAACGAGGGAGAACCCCTCCCTCCAAAGCCAGATAGCTCACAGCCTGCTTATCCAGTAGTATACCCAGCTTATTTCTCACCGTTCTTCCCGTGTTCTTTTCCATTTTGGTCGGGATGCATTGCGGAACCCTCAAAGACAGAGACACACGAGGTTCTGAAGCCAACAGCAGTGCATTCAAAAAGTCCAATCAATGTTGATGAGATGGTTGGCATGTCAAAGCTGAGTTTAGGAGAATCTATTGGCGATGAGGGCTCCTCTTCTCTTTCCCTAAAATTACTTGAAGGGTCATCCAGACAATCTGCTTTCCATGCTAATCCAGCCTCTAACAGTTCAGGCATCAACAGAAGCAGCAGCCCGATCCACGCAGTTTAAAGGTAGCTTTGCTGAGATTGAAAATGTAGGTTATCCAAGTGCTGATGAACTTCACAGCTTACTGTCTATACCAGACTAATAATGTGGAGGCTGGTTTGGGTTCCAGTATAAATTCGTTCGTGGGAGTATTGTAATAAGTATTAGCATTATTTTAAGTATTAGGATCAACTTGTTCAAGCTAGTTTTTTTTGTAGGCTGTAGCATCTTGTCTAAAGTTATTTGAATCTTTAACACACTCTGCCCATTTTTATTATGTTCGCTGCACCTTCCTCAATTTTTTCACTGCTGCTTGAAGATGACAGACAGCAAAATCAATGCAACGTCAAAATAGAAGTCCAGAATGCGCCTCCATCTACATGCATGACGGAATGCAGTTCTTGAATTTTTAATGCTTTATAAATATATAGATTCTGTTGCTCACTGTAGTTTTCATTAAAAAAAAAAAAACGAAGCAATAAATAAAAAATAACTAATCGGCCCGATGGGCCAACTACCCCTACCTTCCACAGTTTCTCTTCCAACGTTAAAAACAAGCTAGAAACAAACGTGCTCCAGCAAAAGAAAGAAAGGCAAGAAAAAGAACAAACAAAACAAAATCATCATGGATCAATAAAAAAACACAGCCCCTCATAAATCTCTGCTTTATCTTTTTCTATTCTCACTCTCTCTCTCATCCCCTCTCCATTTTCCTTTTCATTCCCTTCCTCTTTAAGGTAACCCCAAATTCACTTCTCTCCAAAACCCTTAAAAAAATAATCCTCAGATCCCACAATGCACTAAATTCCAACCTAAGTTCCTCTGGTATTTGATGATTTGTCTCGGTTGGTGAGAAAACTGTAGTAGAAGAAAGGACATTGGATTTATTGGACGTGTGAGGATTGGAATGTCTAGCTCAGCTAATACTGATAAAACTATGATAGATTTCAGTAGAATCCCAAATTGAGATTTCTGAGACATGCAATTATATCTTATAAGGATAATTCCCAGTGGAAAACCAACTATGGTTGAATAATAGCCTTGTTTTTTCATCTTAATTGTTCAGAAACGTAAGACTTGCATGATATTTTTGAAATCATTTTCATGCTGTTTTTCGAGTGCCAGGGCATTGGAGAATATGCCTAACGAGCTTTAATGTTTCTCTGCTTTTTACCATCAATTAATAAAGGATACCAAATTGCTTAATTTTATTTGAATATGCCTTGCCTTTGGTTGTTTTGGAGAATAGGTGTATGATATTTCTTCCATTGAATTCTCGCTCATTATTTAGCATGTGCTTCTCTATGGCCGACGTCATAAATATTTCGTCGCTGGTACCTTCTTCCATTTGAGCTATATAGACTTCAGGGGTTTTGCATCACTATGGTGCAATGTGAATATGGATTTCACCTGTGTAAATGATTTGAATGATAAATCTTCTTTGTTTGATAGCCTCAAACTGTGTGAATCCATACTGTCCGGGATTGATGGTAATATTAATAAATGTTTATATGCTTAAGATGAAGATTGCAGAACCACCGTTTGGATTTACAAGAATGGTGATGAGGACAGAGTGTTAGATTCATTCCAGCCTGATGAACAGCTAAAGAACAAGAAGAAAATTTCATATGTTATGAGACGCCAGGATATATACAAGGCCCTTGGACCTGGTTCTGAAGCTGAATCAGCCACTGTCTTCACATTTGGAAGCCTTTTCACTGCTCCTTACAAAGGTTCAGAGCTACATAATGATATCCACAAAGCACGAAGCGATCAAAGGATACAATCTTTGATTAGAAACAGTGAATTTCTTCCCTTTGTTCCTGAAATCCTAAGTGCAGGAAAGAACTTTACTTTAGAGACCATAAAGGCTCCATTTCTTTGTGCCAGCTCAGATTGTTGGACGGACAGTTGAAGAACCACTGGAAGGCCACATTTCTAAGCTTAAAGAAAAAGTTACAAGTTTTAAAGCAGAGTGGATCTTAACTTGTACATATTTTTGAAATGACTGATCTTCCTCGAGGTAATTGAACTGGAAGTTTCTTGGGGGACCTGGCTAGTGACTCGGACCATCTTAAGCTGACTTTCTGAGAGAAGAAGATGGATTGGTCAAGAAAACAGCCATGAATCTTGCAGTTGCTGGGCATGGCCTGCGGTTTGGATCTGTTCAGAGGAGTCTTAATGGGGAGAGCAAGATGAAGATGGATTGTCCACATCAGAGATTACCTGACACACTTCTGTACATAGAGGAAAGTGTTCGCAGTTGTGCTTCCTTTGGTTTTGTTGGTACTGCTGGGTCAACTATTGCCGAGAGTATAGAGCTGATGAGGAAATCTGCTGCATGTTTCAAGTCATAGTCTGACTGCAACATGAAAGTTGGTCCTGGTCGTTACATTGATGTAAGCCTAGGACGAGTTTGTTTGATCCCGGCGTCGCAAGCTTGATGAGTCTGAGATTCCACTTCGTATACTCCTAGCAAAACAAGTGTTGGTGCCAATCTTGTGCAGCCTTCTTCTATCCTGTGATTCTCAACGATCCAGAGTGCATGCAGGAATAGAAACCTTTTTCTATGGAGATTCAACATCCTATTTGGGAAGGGGTTTTCTGCATCCCGTTTCAATTATGCTGGTTTGATTGCTTTCAGAAAGGAGAGTCATTCAAAAAGGAAAGGGAGTGCTTGAAAATTTTGACAGGTAGTTTTACTGCGTCGAGAGCTGACATGCTTCTTTTGGTAACGTTTTGGACTATGAAGTCATCCTTTGTCGTTGTAACTTAAGAGAGCAAGTTGGATTGGTTGGGTGTACAATTTCAATGTTACCCAGCACAGTACGCTGTTCTCTAAGATGGTTGAAAATGGTCGAGAAAACAGTCCTGACCAGTTTAGATGAAGAAGATCCCTCGTATTTTGAACTGATAACAAACAGATTTGTTTATATATATAAAAAAGAAAATAGCAAGTTATAGCAAAGAGACAGTATTTGGGGCATTTGCTCTATATGTGCAAATCCAAATCAGGTAGATCTTTACTCGGAGTAGGGCACAAAACTAAAAGAATTAAAGAAGTCCATCCAGGAACAAAAGAATATTATCGTGATTTGAATTGGATCCCAATAAAAGAATACACCTGCGTAGCTTAGGTGAAAGGTGAAGAAGGCTCCGTCCGAGCTGTCAGTGAAATACTACTCTGAAAAAGTTAGAATTCAAACCTTCTGTCAAGATTTATAAGTGAAGGGACAATCTCAAATAGACATTTTCTATGGGGTGTAGGCCTCCCAAAAGATAACGGAGACGTGCAAAGGTTTCCTCGAGTCTACTCTGAAAAAGCTAGAATTCAAACTTTGTGTCAAGATTTATAAGTCAAGGGACAGTCTCAAATAAACAGTTTCTATGGGGTGTCGGCCTCTCAAAAGATAACAGAAGCGTGCAAAGGTTTCCTCGAGTCGGACGAAAATGGGCCCTCGAGTATAAAGGTAGAAGGGAGCTTGAATCAACATATTTTTTTATGCTCTGTAACTCTTTCTTAGCGAGGCTTGGGCAGAATAGCAGAGCAAGTATAAGTATTAGTAGCATAGCGAAAATGTGTTCTTCGTCATTAAATTCATATGTTTACCCGAGGTAATTGTATTAAAAAATGGCAAAATAATAGTTTTAAAAAAAAAGGTGAAATAACATAGCTTGTATTTATTATTGGGAATTGTAAAATTCAAGCTTGTTGTTATTAAAAAAATAAAAATTAAATGAGTTGGTATAAATTTGAATGAAGAGGATGGAGAGAAAAAAAAAAGCATGTTCGTTTATTTGCTAAAAATTAATTTTTTTAAAGTAAGTTTTAGAAAAGTGAATTATTTTTTGATATTTGATAATGTAATGCAAAATAAGTTACAATGAGTTGGTATAAATTTGAATGAAGAGGGTGGAGAGAAAAAAAAAACATGCCCGTTTATTTGCTAAAAATTAATTTTTTAAAAGTAAATTTTAGAAAAATAAATTATTTTTTGATATTTTATAATGTAATTAAAAATAAATTACAAAATATTTTTCAGTATTTGATTATGTCATAAAAAATAAGTTAAAAAATTATTTATTAATGTTTTAATTTTTTTAAATTTATTAAAATAATGATAAACAAATCCTACAAATTAAAAAGTTGAATGAGAATGAAATTAAAAAAATATAATTTTATAAATTATCTCAAATAAAATAAATAATAAAAAAAATAATAGAAATCAAATCTAACAAATAAAAAAATTGAAAGATGAAGAAATTAAAATAATAATAATAACTATTTTATATTTCAAATAAAATAAGTAACAATCAAAACAAAGAGGACTAGATTTATTAGATAAAATTTTTTAATTAAAATATAATAAAGAAAAAGAAAATAATCATTATAAAAATAAAAACCAAAGTTAATATAAAAATTAAATTTTAAAGGAAGAAATTAAAAAAAAATATTCAAAACAATATATATATATATAACAATTAAAAGTTTGATAACCAGATTTGATATAGTCAGCAAATGATATGATATTTCTAAAATTTTCATAATTTTCAGAATGTGTTTTTGACCTAAAATAAAAGGAAAATATTTTCTTAAAGACCAAACCATATTTTTTTTATTGAAAAATATTTTTCATTTATTAGCTTTTTTAATTACAAACAAACACAAAAAAGATTGAAAAATGATTTTTAGAAAACCATTTCCCATCAAACAAATGCCTTCTAAAAGCATATTGAAATTTCGATTATAATATTATTAGTACCATTAAAAAGATCTTGATGGGACGAATTTATTCAAAGAAAAATTACTGGCGAGAACTTGAGTGTGTCACTTTTATCATGCATAGATGACTCGTTCACTTTAGATAACAAGTGTAAAATATTTTGTTTATTGTTGATGATTTTTTTTAGTGTCTTTAGATATGTGTTGTCAATATTTTTTTGATAATATTGGTACGGTTGTAACTAAAACTTCGATGTGTTTTTTAATGTTTTTTTCTCACCCCCCTAAAATAAAAGGAAAATATTTTCTTAAAGACCAAACCATATTTTTTTTATTGAAAAATATTTTTCATTTATTAGCTTTTTTAATTACAAACAAACACAAAAAAGATTGAAAAATGATTTTTAGAAAACCATTTCCCATCAAACAAATGCCTTCTAAAAGCATATTGAAATTTCGATTATAATATTATTAGTACCATTAAAAAGATCTTGATGGGACGAATTTATTCAAAGAAAAATTACTGGCGAGAACTTGAGTGTGTCACTTTTATCATGCATAGATGACTCGTTCACTTTAGATAACAAGTGTAAAATATTTTGTTTATTGTTGATGATTTTTTTTAGTGTCTTTAGATATGTGTTGTCAATATTTTTTTGATAATATTGGTACGGTTGTAACTAAAACTTCGATGTGTTTTTTAATGTTTTTTTCTCACCCCTCTCTTCACAAATTACAATGAGAAGAGAAAACATAAAATAAAAAAGATATTGAATATACATTATAGCTTTAATTATGATATTATCAATATTATCAAAAAAAAATTGATAAAATAAATTTAACTATATATAAAAAGCAAATGAACCATCAAATTTAACGATATTTTTTTAGTATTATCAAATTTATCTTATTTTTTTTTTATTATGCTGTTGCTATTATAATTATAACTTTGATATCTTGTAAATATTTTTTTTTCACTGTAATGTAATTTGTGATTCATCATTTGAAATGTGGCATTTCTAAATAGTACCAAGCTGGGATTTCATATTTTTAATCACATGTACAATTTTTTTTTTAAAAATCGTACTAATAAGAAAAATAACCTAGCTTCCATGTTGTTCACGTGATTGGATAGCTCACAATATATCGTGCATGTTTTTTTTTTTTTTCCTGGTGAAATAGCACTATTAAAAAGGAAGATCAGGAAAGCCATCAATAAAAGGTGGAAAGAATGGGGGAAATGACACAGCGGGATGGATCTTCTTTTGTTTCTAACCACAACCAAAAAGCAGCTCAGCAATACAAAGCGTGCGTTAAAATCCTGTCAGACAAAGTGCTCTTACACTCTTTTTCGTTGTGCTAACTAGGTCCCACATTCCACATCCCATTCATGGCGTTATGTAATCCGTGGATTTTTTTTTCTAGCTTTATGTGTTTTTAAAAAATAATTTTTATTTTATTTTTTTAGTGGCGTTATGTAATCCGTGGATTTTTTTTTTCTAGCTTTATGTGTTCTTAAAAAAAAAATTTATTTTATTTTTTTAAATTATTATGATATATTAATGTTAAAAATAATTCTTTTACAAATAAAAAAATATTATTTTTATATATTTTTAAACCAAAAATATTTTAAAAAGCGATCCATATGATTTATGTTTCCCTGAAGTCTCTGCTTTAATGATTAGGAAGCATTTGAGTAAATTAGAAAAGAGAAATGGCAAGTCACTCAACAGGCACGAAAAAGGTCTTTTATAATGGATTCACTGCTTAAAAAATGGGAATACATGACAATTTTGTTTAGAGGTAAATTAAAAGAAAAATTATATCAGGAAATAATTGTTAATATTTATTTTAAAAAATAAATATAACTAAAAATAAAAATTTTTAATAAAATTATTATTATTATTATTATTATTTTTAATGGAACATAAGTTTTTGTTTTTGTTTTTTTCTTTAAAATAAATCTAAAAAATAACTATTAAAATATTACTGAATACTTCCTGCCATGAAATTTTCAGCTTAGCAGTGACCGAACTGGATAATTACACTGTTGAACACCAGCTTTTCAACTTTTTGTGTCCTTGAATCTAATTTTAATTCTTTTCATTTGACTTTTTGCGCAAAACTTTTTCAAGACTGTCAACCACCGCTTTCTTCTGAGTTTCGTCCATCTTTATGTTTTTTAATGATGCGGTAGTTGATTTTTATCAACTAACATCAAATTTTAGGCTTTTTATTTATAAGTCAAATCTACATGAATAAAAATAATTTCAAATTAAAATAATCTTTTAATGGTTAAAAAACTCAAGATTTAAAGCTGATAAGAGGGGGAAAAAGCTGTTTTTTTTTTGTTAAACATTATCTCATGGAATGGCTATACAAGTTAAACATGTCACAAATGGACTTTTGCCATGTGTTAAACATGCTAATCTTTTTTATATATTTTATTGGACAACATTTACATGGAAACTTTTGTTTTGCAAGATTCAGATGAAAATCATAAAAGATAGTTGATAATCTATCAAGTTAAATCATGATTAGCTAGCTAATTTATTACTAAATTAGGTTTTTTATAGACATGATGCACCTGTAACTCCCTGTCTCTTAACAATCTATTTTTAATTTGCATGATTAAACTAGAATTTTTATTAATATAAAAATTATCTTTAGTGATAAAATTCAAAACATTTTTATGGAATCCTTTGTATAATAATTCCAATTCGTCGAGAACAAATCACCTCCAAATACATAACTAAATTGGACAATTTTTTTTCATATAGTTTTTATATAATAATCTATCAAAATTTCAGTAAAGTCTTTCATATATCAAAAGGTCTCAAATTACTAACATATAACTTGTTTATACTTCTGATATCTTGTATCTCATAACTCAATCATGACCCAATCATTCTGAGTCTTAATACTACAAACATCATCATTATTTCAATAACAATATTTATAACATATATTGAACAATAAATATCTAAAGGGGTGGATGACATAAACACTCATACAGGAAACATGATTATAATAATTACATAGTTAAGTTTATTTATTCAAGTTTAAACATTAATTATACAAAATACGTTATACAAATATTTTAATATTTATAAAATACAAAGTTATACTCCCTTTACTATATAATACAAAGTAACAAAAACAGGAATCTATTCCTATTATGCATTCGACAGTCTTGAAATAAAATGCATATTATTGAAACATGAATATTGCAATAAACATAGCAGCATAAATATTTAATAATTTAAAAAGATGGGCATATATTCTTATTCTATTTACTTTTTCCTTTTTGTTTCTATTGAAATTTTTTTCTATTCAACTACTAAATTATTTCATCTTTTATTTTCAATTTCCATTTAAGATTTCATAAAATCAACCATATCTATTTTCACTTAACACATTATCGATACCAATTTCATCAGTATCATCATCACCCCATAGGCATAGATGCATAGTTATCTCATTACTTGAGACCCTAACATACATTAAATATATGTTGGTTGATACATGGTGATCCCTTTACTTAGGATCCTAATATACACTAAATGTATGGTGGTCTATGTCTCATAAGCATCAATGCATAGTGATCCCCTTACCTGAAATCCTAACATATACTAAATGTATTCTAGTTCATGTCCTATAGGTATTGATGCATGATGATCCTCTTATTTGAGATCCTAACATGCATTAAATGTATATTAGTCCATGCCTCATATTACACTTCTCATATTTTCTATGTCAATGATACTTCCATTACTTGACAATTCACAAAAAAAAAAATTCACCTTGGACATATACATTCGAATACTATTCGAAATAATAATATCTTTACGCAAACTTTTATTATTTCGTATAATATCTAACATTTTCTAATTTACATTTCACCTCGATAACATATTAAATCATGAAATTTATCTAAGAAGCATAGGTGCGGATCATCTGCATGTAATAAAAGCTTTACTTGTGCTCCCTTACCGCTGCTACACCACGCCTGAGGTCCCTCATGTAATTATAGGTATATTTTATAAATTATCCTCATTCAAGGATACATTTCATAATAACCATATTAAGTGCCAATACAAGTCTTTCTTTCAATTATTCCTTTCTTTATATTTTATGTTTTCTCATTTTATCCATCAATATCATCATTTTTTCCAACCATAATTATTATTACAAATTTCCATTTTGAATATTGCTAATTTCTTTTGAAAATTAAAATGTAATATCACATGTTCCCCTAGGTGGAAGGACTCAATTTTCACCCTTAACGCGTTTAGATAGTCGCTTTAGTGACTTTTTAAATTTGCCAGTAGAGGTCACATTCTGACCTCTCCTCAGATTTTTAAATATATTCGGAGCTCAGGACTTTGTTTCAAGCGAGGCTGGTCTCTTTGAAAAAAAAAAACATGGTGATACACCACCTATAAAAGGAGAAGAACCCAGTTATGCCTCCAAAACACTTAAAATTACCTATCACTAAATCATACATACTGCTCTATAGGGTCTATCATGACCCAGTTTTAATTGGTGACCCATAACTGGAGTTCTTTATCTTTAAATTGAGCAAGACCAATTTTTTTACTTATTCAACATCCAAAACTACAATTACTATAAAAGAACTTGATTTTAATTTCCTCATCCTTCTACTTAAATTCTCAATGAAAGTTTAAAGATGATTTTGTCTAGATTCGTTAATCTTTTCATTTACACACAACATCCATAATTCAACTTCCTCTCTTTTATCTCGACCTCTAATCATATCACATATCATATAGGAGTGATAGAAGTATCTTTTAGGAGCCAATTTACTTTATTTATTACAATCTTTTCTTTTAAGTTAAAATATAATATTTTCATCGATTTACTAACTTTTTAAATAATGTTCTTCTAAACACAATCCCTGTTATTTTAACAAGTATCTTTCCTTATTTTAGCATAATTAAACACGTCATCAAGCTAAATATATCAAATTAAATATCCTCACTCTTTGTTGCATAATTAGCCAAAAAATGACCCTACAAAACCAAGAGCTTTCTTATTTCTTTCATGCTAATTTCATTTGATTCCACATGCATTTACTTCATAAACAATATATTATAATATATTCAATAAGAAAAAAACCACAATTCCTCTATTTTCTCTTCATATGGCCGACCACTCTTTACTTAATTACCTATATATTTCTTTGATAAATCATCATGATTTCATGCCCCTAATCACGTACAACACATGAATTAACTTGATTTTAATAATTAATATATTTCCCCTAATTCAAGTCTAAGAACCCTAATCTAAAATTCAACATTAAGCCATCAATTTATAATCGAATTTGAAACGACTTATAGAACCATGTCTAAAACTCTTTACTTAGTAAGAATCAAGGTCTCAATCTTTAACCAATCAAATTTTTTTAACTCCCTTTTTTTTCAATGGTAGCCAGCCCTTCTTCCTTTTTCGTTGTTCAAATTTTCTTGTTAATCTCTTGTACACAAGTATTTATTCTATCTATAAATCCTTAATCTTGGATGAGTTCTTGAAATTTTGGTGTTTTTCTCTTGATTTGACAGGAGTAAATTCAAAAACTTCCTGATTTTCTCTTAATATTGCTGTAAATTTTTGATGAGCAAAGCATATGGATATTTATACCCTATAATTTCTCTTATATCACTTAGGCTCCATTTTCTTTAAGTGTACTACTTTTGCATCCACATCTTTTTCTTTTTATAATTAAGCTACATCTTTTTTCATTTCTTATAATTCTATCCCCTGACTTTTTAGTTTAATTTATTTTCTTTAATTTAATCTAACCCTTAATATTTTCAGGTTAATTTATAATGTCTCAAAATATTTCATTCAGAAATTTATGGCCGAAAATTCTTGAGTTCCTATTTTTATTTAAATAAGTATATGTATTTTTTTATTTTTAGTTTGTAATTTTCACAAACATTTATTTTCCGGGGTTTTCACTCTAGACCAAGCTAAATTCAAACCATTAGTAATTGCCCACAGTTCTGCACATGATGATGTGCATATCCCAATATTAAAAGCAAAGCCAACAATTCATATTCTCATATCATCCCTTAGGACTTAACCTACATCTGCAATCCCTGTGTTTTCTTTGCTATAACCATCAACATCAATCTTCACCTAACTTGTTGAAGGGTATCTCCATCCTATAAACTCCATATGCTTGATATTATTTCTATTTTTAGATACATAAAATATAAATTGTTTAATGTCATCAACTAGCCTCCTGATTACCTCAACAATGCCGAGGGAAAAATTATCAATAGGACCAAAAAATTGTTGGTTTTTGTCCTTCCATATCTGCCATAATACAACACCAAATTCAATATTTTTTTTTTCATATAAACATCTAATTTTTTATTTATCTTTTATAGTGTAATTCTGATTTTAGAATCCAATTCGCATGTTTGGAAAATATCCCACTTGGAAAGGGTCAATGTAGTGGGTCCTTATTATTTTAATATGGTACTAGAGTTAATCTACTAAAATCATGATTTAGATCTTGAAATTGGAATAATTTTATAAAAAATAAATAAAAAAATTATGAAACTCAATTTTTAAATAATCTAATATTGAATGGTAAAATTATAAAAAATAAATTTGAAAAAGCAATCTAAAAATCTTGATTAACATATTAAATTCAATATATAATACAAATAAATTAATAAAAAAATAAAATCTTTTTATAAAATCACACTTTAATATATCTAATATTAAAAATTAAAACGAAAAGGAAATCCATGAAACTTAATCATCAATGGCAGAAGTAATCATAAAACGGCGACTATGAAAATAAAAACAACAGGGACTGGATAAGCCTTTTATATATATATAAAAAAAACAATTACGAAAGGCCTTGCAAAAAAGAGGTTGCTAATATATATATAAAAGATGCTGTAATCTTATTGAAAAAAAGTAAAAACTAAATAGCATTTAATAAAATATCTTAAATATATTTTTAATTAATCTATTGTAATAGTTTTCTAACAAGTATATTTTAATAAATACAAATCTTAAATCTTAAATATCTTCTTTATATATATATATTTATTTATTCTAAAAAACTCACCTATAACAAACCTCTTTAATCTTCACTAACTCATACTTCATTCGTTTCTTGAACAAACAAGAAATTCATTATATAAATATAATATTCATTAATATTAAATGTTTATTTAGTATTGAGATGTATGATATTTTTTATTTAAAAATATATTAAAATATTTTTTTATTCTTAGTCTTGGGCATCAAATTAATTAAAAAAATAAATCTATATTTTTTCAAAATAAATACATTTTAAAAAAGCGTATAGATAAAAGTTACCCTCCTCGCAAACAGGGTCAAATGCAACAAGAAAAAGGATATTCTCTATCTTATCTTATTATTGTTTCTGATTCTACATATTGGATGTTCGAGGCAATAGATTCGCTTGATGTTTGAAGAGCATGTACATTTTATCGGGCCCACTACCTGCGACTTCCAATATGTATTTAGGTTTAGATTATTTTGATGTGATAATATAAAAATAAATTTAAAAAATAAAAAAATATTTTTTATTTTATTTTTAATTGAAAAATATTTTAAAAAAACACCACCATAATTCCGAATATATACATACAAATAATTTTAGACTGATTTATTTTTCCAGTTAAAAAACACTTCTGTAATAATTTATTTATTTTATTTTAAATGTTTTTATATTAAAATGTTATTTTAATAAATTTATGAATAAAAAAACACTTTAATCAATGTGAACGCAGCATACAACTTTTCAAAATCCAAAAAAAAAAAAAAAAAAAAATCGTGAGAAAAACGTCTTGAAAAGCACAACACCATTGAAGTTATAAATGTCCATGTCGCTTCCTCACCTACCTGTTATCATTGTATGCAAGCTGCTACCCCCATCAAACCAAACCAAAGTTAATTTCCTTCCCCTCCCTTTTATAGCTTCAACAAACTCTATCCCTATCGATCTATTTACTAGCTTCGACAAACTCTATCCCTATCGATCTATTTACCAGAAGAACATCCAAGTCCAACCCTCTCCCTTTGTCCTTGCTATTTTGCAGAGTCTGGTAGTTTTAACAAAAGAAAATGAAAGGAGAGGATTGCTTGGCTCACGAGAGGAACAAGACTGAGTTCGATGTGGATGCGATGAAGATCGTGTGGGCTGGTTCTCGCCACGCCTTTGACCTCTCAGACCGCATGGCTCGTCTGGTCGCCTCCGATCCGGTATTCTTCTTCTCCCTCTTTTTGAGTTGATCTCTTCTGGACTAATTGGAGTTTCACTGAAGCTTCTTCACGCTAATTTTTAGCATTAATTATTTCAGCAGCAAGTGATCAATTATTATTATTATTATATTGTTCAGGCTCATTTAATATTGATAATAATTTTTTCCTCTGATATGATTTAATTAGTATACTATGTTGAGGGTTTGTAGGCGTTTCAAAAGGATGGCAGAACTCGGCTAGGGAGGAAGGAATTGTTCAAAAACACTTTGAGAAAAACAGCTCATGCATGGAAACGCATCCTTGAGCTTCGCCTTACTGGTCCGTCCATCTTTTACTGCGGAGCTGACATTGTTTTGCAATGCTGCTCCTCCCCTCCCTTAAATTCTTTGTTAAATTTTCACCTTTTGGCTTATGGTCCAACTTTGGAAGCTGTGTTATTACAGAAGAAGAGGCTTGGTGGCTAAGGAGATTTGTGGATGAACCTTCTTTTACGGATCTTCATTGGGTAAGCTCTACAGTCTAGTCTACTCCTTGTTTTGCATCAATTGTTGCTTTCTCAATATGTTTGCTAATTTGATAATTTAAATTGAAGATGCTCTTTTCCATGCTCATTTCTTGATGATTATAAACAAGGTCTCTGAGTTCTTTTCTTTTCTATTTCCCCTTGTGTGTGTGTGTGTGTGTGTGTTGTGGGCAGGGAATGTTTATACCTGCTATTAAAGGACAAGGCACTGATGAGCAGCAACAGAAGTGGTTGCCATTGGCATATAAGATGCAGATAATTGGCTGCTATGCACAAACTGAACTTGGTCATGGATCCAATGTTCAAGGGCTTGAAACAACTGCAACCTTCGATCCCGAGACAGATGAGTTTGTCATTCACAGTCCTACATTAACTTCATCCAAAGTAAGTAAATTGGTCATTAAGAGCCTTCTTAATTTCTTTGAGATAGATTAATCGATGATGTACGAGACTGATCTAATATCATGTATGGAGACTGGAGAGAAGTGTTCATATTTTCATGCTAATGTGGTTGAACATCCATGGGATGCATGGAGATGAATTTGCTGCAAGTGTGAAATATTGAATTGAAACAGGATTTTCGTTCTTCTTATTTGAGAAGGATTCTATCCTTACTTCACCCTGTTTTGCAGTGGTGGCCTGGAGGATTAGGTAAAGTTTCCACACATGCTGTTGTTTATGCACGCCTTATAACCAATGGTCAAGAACATGGAGTGCATGGTAAGCACCAAACCATTTTTTCTGAATCCCTTTATGAAAAGGGTCCACCAAGTATTAATTAGTTGTATTAAAATGTGAATTTCAGGTTTTATTGTCCAGCTTAGGAGCCTGGATGATCACATGCCTCTTCCTGGCATAACCATTGGTGATATTGGAATGAAATTTGGAAATGGGGCATATAACACCATGGATAACGGTGTTTTGACATTTGATCACATACGCATC
Source organism: Populus euphratica (assembly GCF_000495115.2). Taxonomy (NCBI): domain Eukaryota; kingdom Viridiplantae; phylum Streptophyta; class Magnoliopsida; order Malpighiales; family Salicaceae; genus Populus; species Populus euphratica. The sequence goes on along the minus strand of NW_011500090.1, from coordinate 347,149 downwards.
CCAAGGAACCAGATGCTAATGAGGTTGGTACTTCACATGCCTCTCCCCCTTTTCTGTTTCCTCATGGAGCTTTGAGATGTCATAAGTTTCTTGTAGGATCATAATTGGCCATCTTGAACCGACCCCTCTTCTAGAATTTGCATCTAAATGATCAGTGCCTTCCTTTTGTTCTGCAGTAATTAATAGTGGAATTTTGACACTCTTCTAAAAGGTGTAAGAGAGTTTCAGATCATGATCTTTCATAACACCAGAATTTTACATGTGATTTTGTTTTGAACAATGCAGGGTGCTGCAGGTCACAAGGGAAGGGAAATGTGTGCAATCCAATGTTCCACGGCAGTTGATTTATGGCACCATGGTGTTCGTGCGGCAAACAATTGTAGCTGATGCTTCTACTGCGTTATCTAGGGCAGTTTGTATTGCTACAAGGTATAGCGCTGTTCGCAGACAATTTGGTTCACAGGATGGTGGTATGGAGACTCAGGTATACTTAAAAACCTTTCTTTATTAGTTGTTATCATAATCTTGGGATGCTTTTGTTAAATATCTTAGAGGCAACTTCGTTCCAATAAATTTACTGGTAGTTGGTGAGTACCATTTAATTTATTGTTTGCTTAATTTAGGGTAAGCTGGTAATTGCTGGAAGATTGCTACTGAGAAGATCTTAGTACCTCTGCCCAGTTGGCAGTGGGGTTGGCTATTTAATCCAACCCAACCTGACATGGGATGGGGGACGCGAAGGTCTTCTCACAATCTGCCGAGCTCTCAAATCCCTTGACAACTATTTATCATAACTTTTTTTTTTTAATCATGTCCCTGTATGTTATTAATTTACAATGTTTCATTACTCACAAAATTTGTGCACTGATATATTAATAAATGTCAAAAAAGGAAAACAAATGCAATTTCAGGGTATAGAACCTGCCACTATTGAGATTTGAGGGTGAAGCAGCGAAGGCAAAATCCCCCCGCCCAGATCTTTTGGTATCCCAGTTAGAATAGAAATTTTGTTAGATGATATACCAAATTGTGAAGACTGCCATAGATATAGATTTCATGACATATGCATGTAACCATACAAAGGTGTCCATGTTTCTCTATTTTTACGGGTTGAAATGGCTGTATATACCCTGTTACAACTTATGTTGAAATGACTATTTTGGTAATGTGTCTGTATCTTTTGTTTCTATGATCCAAACTTCCAAACTAAAAAGTATAATCTTGAAAACTGTGTTAGAAAGTGTTTGTGCACCCGTGTCGCCACTATTGATTGGACATTGGTATTTAGTTGTCCCTAGAGAATGTTTCTAATGGTCTTGCTATCTACTTTGTTTTAGGTGATTGATTACAAAACTCAGCAAAGCAGACTCTTTCCTTTGCTGGCTTCTGCCTATGCATTCAGATTTGTTGGTGAATGGTTGAAGTGGCTTTATACGGATGTGACCCAGAGGTTGCAAGCTAATGATTTTTCTACATTACCTGAGGCTCATGCATGTACTGCGGGTTTGAAATCTTTGACTACCACGACCACTGCTGTATGTAACTACCACTGGCATTTTTCTACTAAAATTTATCAGTTGGTTTCCCTTTTCTTCAAACTTGGTTGGTTGTTGCTCTTTGAAGGATTGGCAGCATACTGAGGTTTCACAAGCCAAGTAGTTAAAGTGCTTTTGAGCTTTCATTGAGTTTAAACTTGGCAATCTTAATTTAAAACTAAACTCATGGCCCAATGCTCTTCTGAGCATACTTGACTCCCAATTTTTAGCTGCTTCCGCATACTTCTTTGAATTGTTTCCCCAGCATAACACTATTCTGGAAGGATGGCCTGCATTGTTCAATGTACTGTCTAAAATGTGATTATTCTAGACAAGCACTGTTTACCAATTCATCCATTTGAAGAATGCAAAATTGTGGCATACTATTAATAAATCCATTTCTAAAATGTAAGTATTTTTCAAATGTCATGATAGTTGGAGCAAAGATTTTCTTATGATGGTAATTTAGCTATTCTATCTTCCGCATTCAATTATGCTCTTGGGCGTAATTATTTTATCCTCGTACACACAAAACTCGTGTGCTTGAACTAGGTCCAGATGGTAAAGTTCTCTGGTATTAGCTTCAAGCATGGCACTTTTTTATCTGTTTCTTATTTGTTATGATTGCTCTTACACACCAATTTTTTAATACTAAAGTTCTCTTTGGGTGCAGGATGCTATTGAAGAATGTAGGAAACTGTGTGGTGGCCATGGTTATCTTTGTGCCAGTGGGCTTCCTGAATTGTTTGCAGTATATGTCCCTGCCTGTACATATGAAGGAGACAATGTTGTGCTTCTTCTACAGGTATATGGAAACTGGGGTATCATCATTCTTATATTTAATAATATCTGTGTTTTCATTTTAGATATGGCAACAGGTAATGGTTAAAGTATTTCTTTGATAGAAGAAGACAGATTATGCTTTATTTCATTTATTTTCTCATGATAAAACCCTGGATTGAGCTTGATATACAAACATGGGAGAATAAAAATTACAGATCAATCGCACGTGTAATAATGTACATGATTTGACCTCTACATGTTCATGGGCACAGAAAGGGAAGATTTCACAGCCAGGATGGGAATTAACAATGGCTGCACTTAAAAATCTCCGTACATGCAGGAAACTGTCTCTGAATCCTTGTGTGTCCTAGCACATAGCAGACAGGAAAAGATCCTTGTATAGGATCCAGGAAAAAAAAAGAAGAGAAGAAATTAGAGGTCTGGACTCTCGAATAAAAAGCTTGCCTAGGAAACTTGAATTGGATACTAAGCACCAGACTCTCTGAGTTATAGGCAGCCAAATTGAAACCCTTCAAAACTGCTGACCAAATTGCCTGGCCCTTACCACACATAAAATGCAGGGAATCTAACACGTATTTGGTTTAGGAGGTTTATGATGCACATCCATAACTGAGATAGTAGAGGATGGGCTGTAACATGATACATGGAGAACTGGTGGCTGGACTTTGTCATTCATCTTTTCTGAAAGATGATATTATAGGCTAATTTAGTTTTGCTGCCATGCCTTCACATATTCAAATATGTAATTCATCTAAAATAATTTGATCTGTTTTTGACATTCCACTTAAAAAAACATTTTCTGTAGGTTGCAAGGTTTCTGATGAAGACTGTTTCTCAGCTTGGTTCTGGAAAAAAGCCTGTTGGAACAACAGCTTATTTGGGACGAGTCCAGGATCTTTTACAGTGTTGTTGTGATGTTCAAACGGGTAATGTCTTATTAGTTTCTTTTCTATTATGTATTTCCTTGTGCTTTCTTTATTTTGAATGATAAGTTAATTATATTAAATCAATAGGAGTTTAGGCTTAATGAATCTAAATTCTTGGACATATTTGATTAGATGGTGCTCATTGGTTTCCAAATACACTAGCTTTTTTATCACAATTTTATCCAACCTATTTTTCTCCAACATATCAACCCACTGGACGGCCAGTGAGCAGATCTCTTGGAATCTTATATGCATGTGCTGAAGTCCGTGTTATTTATTCCATAAATGCAGCTGAGGATTGGTTAAAGCCTAGTGTAGTGCTGGAGGCATTTGAAGCCAGGTCTGCCAGGATGTGTGTTGCCCGTGCTCAAAATCTTAGCAAATTTGAAAATCCTGAAGATGGTATGTTTTCTATTCCTTGATTTAGATAGAAGTATTTTCCTGTCAACTCTCTTCTCTTCATTTATACTTTGTTTCTACCAAATATGTGAGGTGAGCACTTGAAGATGTTTGGAACAAAGGGAATTTGTGTTTTCAAGTCCATGACAACATTTTATCAACCCCTACTGGCGGTGAATTTGTCAGATTTTCTGGCTTGCAATTTTTGTTGTTCGATTGAGCTGATAGAAATACTGGAATTTGATTATGAAATTGAAATTGCTGCATTCTACTGGTTATATGTTCCCCTCATGCACCAAAAGAGTAATTTTTTGGTTCTTTCAAGGTCACATGTATTTTGATGGATTATATACCTTTAAACCTTATTCATCCTTTTGCTTCAGGTTTTGCTGAACTCTCCGCTGATCTAGTTGAGGCTGCTGTTGCTCATTGCCAATTAATTGTGGTTTCCAAGTAAGTTCATTCATCTTCATGTGCCACTTAAAACTTGGCATGTAAGATTTAACAAACCATGGATGATAGGCATTTGGCTCTCTGGTACACATGAATAGAACTGAAGCTTTTTTCTGAAATTACATTGCTAACCATTTTTTTTTACAAGCCAATATGCATCAGTGGCTAGTTGTTAGTGGTAGGAGGAAGGAGGAACCTGACTTAACGCCTGCCACGGCAAGGGATGAATCTGACCACCACAACAAAGAATGAGGGGTAACGTAGACACCACCTCTTGCATGGGGTGTAGCAAGTTCATTTCCTACTAGGAATTGAACCCATGACCTCTTGGTACATATCAAGAGGCCACTACCGTGGAGCCAAAGGCCTATATATTGTTAACCATTTGTGCTGCATCAATATCTGGTGCTTGAGAAAGTGATGCAATTATGGCTCTGATTTTTTATCAGCGAGCTCTCTGTATCATATTGTCTGCGAAGCGTGATCTGAGATGTCCAATCTTGATATAATCCATGATACTTTACTTTCTGCAATTTTTGGTGATTTGGTTTTTCCTGATTCTTTACATTTTCTCCGTTTTCCTTCTCTTCCAGGTTCATTGACAAATTACAGCAAGATATACCAGGAAAGGGGGTGAATCAACAGTTGCAGAATCTATGCTACATCTATGCTTTAAACCTTCTTCACAAATATCTGGGTGATTTCCTCTCCACTGGCTGCATTACCGCGAAGCAGGCTTCACTCGCAAATGATCAGCTGAGATCTTTGTATTCCCAGGTTATTTTCCAGTGATTTATTCAATTTATCCTTTTTCTAAGCTCCATTTCTGATTAGTGATGTCATGGTTTAGATCCGTCCCAATGCAATTGCACTTGTTGACGCGTTTAATTACACTGATCACTACCTTGGTTCGGTTCTCGGCCGCTATGATGGAAATGTGTATCCCAAACTTTATGAAGAAGCGTGGAAGGATCCTCTGAATGACTCGGTTGTGCCTGATGGCTACCATGAATATGTTCACCCTATGCTGAAGCAACAGCTCCGTAATTCAAGACTCTGAAAAGTGAGTGCTGTGCTTTGAAGTTATGAATAATAAAGCTAATAAGGTTACTTAAGACCGTAACCACCAGGGAGGTCGAGGTTGGGCTTTATTTTCGTGGTTAGAAGCTATTGTATTTGTATCATCGAACGGAAAATATGGTTGGTATATTTATTCTTCTCGGCTCCTAGTTGTGACAAATGAGCCGTGGATATTAGCAAGATTTGTTGATCTTGTCATCTTTTATCATCCCGCCATTGTTTCCCGGCCTTTTCTCCCCCCTTTGAAATTTTAAAATTACGATTCATCACTCCCCCATCAGAAAGTAAAGTTAATTTCCTCTTTCCTTTGTATTTGCTGTTCTCATTGTTGTAGTGGTTGGAGGGAGAATGGTGTGTGGACGACTTGATTTACACGTGTTTCTCTCAATCGTGTGTTGTAGAACGGAATTCGAACCGCTGGATGAATGGGCTTAATGAAAGAAAATTTAACTTACGAAAATTTTGCGTTTTCGTCGGAGTATGATATCACAACCGCAGCTCGTCCCAGATCTAGAGAGGATGCAAGTTCCTCGCATAAAAAAGAAAGAATTAGCGGCCTTTTGCCTTCTTAGGTTTGGATTACCAAATTGAGGAGGAGTCCATGAGAGAAATCGCTGAACATTTTATCGAAAACTGCCTCATTATTTTATTGAGAACATTTTACTGTACGTTCTTTCATTCTTACTGCTGCTGCTGTTTCGTTTTTTTTGTTTTGTAACTGTTAGTGCAAATTCGAACAAAGGAATACCTCGGAAAATCTATTGGACTGGAGGCTTGGTGTGGGTTACAAGTAAGTTTATTCCTAGCTTGGTCTTGTTTTAGATGTATTTAGTTTTTTTTCTTTCTTAAATACAAGTGTCATGTGTGGTTTCAAATAAATATTGTGTTAGTGTGTGGGCTGGGCTGGGTTACAACCAAAATATGAACCGTGGGTGCGGGGGTGAAACTAGAGGAGACAACCAGGAGCTTGATACCTGCAAAACATTTAAATTTTTTCTATTTAGTATTTAATATTTTTTATTTTAAATAAATAAATTTTTTAATTATATTGTTATATTAATTTTGCTTTCCCTGTCAAATATTACCCTGCGTGGGGTGCATGTTGATTAGCTACTGTAGATTGTGTGGCAACATATGTGTATATACTATGTGGTAGCTTGGTTTACGTGAGTTGAAAATTTAATTATAAATATTGTTCATATTAGATAAAACTAGCACTTGTTATTAATTCAGGATATATTTAGAGAATCATATATTTATGATTTTCTATATTTGATAATTTAGCTATTTCCTACAGTACTCCTGTTTATTTGAAAAATGTTAAACTTGAAAATCTAAGGAGACGTCAACCACGTGAGCACCAACTTCAAAATCAAGAGATTAGACACCATTTAAGAATGCAGTGTAAACGGCGTTCCTAAAAATTCATAATTGAAGAGTTGGGAATTATGATGCTTGTGCATCTATTCACAAATTTTATAATTAAAGAGTATTAATAAACTTGATTTCATATTTCTTCCTCTAGATGTGTATCTATTAATAGCGAATCTTTTTTTTTTATTTAGTTAAAAAAATAATAATATTATTTTTATAAAAAACAATAATGAAGAAAAAAAATTCAATTATGATTCTTTTTTTTTAATTGATCTTCTTTTGTTTTGATTTTTTTGATTTTTTTTTCAATTTCATTCCTTTTCATTTAATTTAGTTTTATTTTTATATTAAATATGATACTCATTCTCTTAAATTTTGTTTTATTTCATTTCTTTTTTTTTTCTAGATTTATTTCTTATTTTTTAATTACTCATTTTTTTTAATTTTTTATTTTAATTTTATTTCTTGACATTTTATTTTAGATTTATTTCTCATTTTTTAATTTTTTCTTTTAATTTTATTTCTTGACATTTTATTTCATTTTTTTTAATCCAATTTTAGTTATTATTCTTTTAATTACTCTTATTTTTTTATCCTTTTCATTTAATTTTTTGATTAAATCTCTCATTATTTTTCTTATTATTTTTTACATCAAATTTGATTTTTATTATTTTGATTGCTATTTATTTTTTTTTTAACTTTTTAATTGTTAATAATTTTTTTAATTTTCTTTATAATTATCTCGTTTCATGATCAAAGTTGCTGATTTTGAAAATTAATTTTATTTAATTTTAGTTTTTTATTTAATTTTTTAATTTTATTATTTGACTTTAAAAATTAATTCTATTTAACTTTAGTTTTTTTTTAATTTTTTAATTTTATTATTTGACTTTAAAACCTTTTATTTCTTTTTCTTTTTCTGAGGATTATTTTAAATTGTAAATTGATAAAGTTAATCTGAATTTATTAAGGTTATCATTATTAGAGTTTCTTTTTTCTTGTTAAAAAAATAACCTGCACCGCAGCATAACACTGCGGACAAAAAAATATAGTGTAAAAAGTATATTACACCCTCGAGTCTTAACTCACCTCTATCTTTCACTGCTGGTAGTGTTTAATTTGAAACAAGTCATATTGGACAATAATCTGAGGAGGCTCACGATATTGAAGCCTCAAGGGTACTTTTCTACGGAGGAATAGTAAAGGGTAACCCTTAATAAATGTCCCATTATTATTCACCCTTAATTTTTTTTTAATTATTATTCACCCTTAATTAGTTCTATTGGTCCTTGCTTCCGTAATTTTGAGCGAAACCCAATAAGTCAACTAAAGATTTAACATTATTTGTATATAATTTGCAGATATTGATGGATGAAAAGTGAATCTACAAAGTGAATTAAATCTTCCTATCTACGAAGTTAGGGTTTAATATAAAAGAATGAATATTAGTAGCATCAGTCAACAATTTATAAGGGTACTAACTAAGATGGCTATCATCTCTATCTAACTTATAATTGAACATGCTATGTGTTTTACTAAGCACATGTATATATACATTCACAAACTACACATCCACAGCTGCTTCCTAGAATCCATACAGTCTTGTTATCATCTTTAACATGCTGTGTGTTTTACTAAGCTCATCACTATCCCCCTTAAATTAAATTATATGTACAAATTGACAACTACTACTACCAAAAACAAAATAATAATAAAAAACTAACGGGCCTTGGTAAAATGAATGTTTTTGCCTTTTGTCTTCTTTTGCAGCATGTAATTACTTAACCATCCTTGGTATTTTATTTAATTTTCAACCTTCTTCCGAGGAGTTTTTATCAATTTATTATAGATTTTGTATAATTATCAAATAGAGTTGGGGCAATTCAATCTTTTAACATACATATAAAATATATTTAAAAAACAAATAGGTGTTACGTGTAATGTTGTGTTAGAGGAGCCTATATCTTTTAGATGATGCATGCAAGCTATTTCATTATATAAACATCTCCTTTTATAATAGTGTTAGGAGTAACACATCAAGTGCTTACCGGTAATGGAGTGTATGTTGGCATCCAATCAGTGGTGTGACTTTAATGAACTTTTTTTTTCCTCATCCCTCTTTGCTCTCTTTTCTTATTGGTAAAATACAACGGTTTCATTTTATTAATCTTTATTTTTTAATTGCTACTTATTGTTATTATTATTTTTCTTTTATCTTTTACAAATTAATTTTCTCTTTAATTTAGCCTTTTATCATTTGATTTCATTTATTTTTTTCTCAAATTTGATCTTTATTTTTTTAATTTAACTTTATTTTCAATCTCACTTCTCAACATTTAATTTTAATTTATTTTTATGTCAAATGTTGTCTCTTTTCATTTTTTTTCCCTTTAATTTTGGTCCTCGCCATTTGATTTCATTAGTTTTTATATCAAATTTGATCTTTATTTTTTTAATTGTTATTTTTTATCCCTTTAATATTGATTTTTTTTTTCAATTTCATCGCTTGACATTTGATTTTAATTTATTTTTATATCAAATTTTATCATCTTTCTTTTTATTACTACTTGTTTTGTTTTGGATCTTTTTTTT
>NW_011500090.1:331622-337705 GCF_000495115.2 Populus euphratica | reverse complement strand
AAAATAGAATAGGAGTCCTCACTTAATATTTTGATAACTAGAAACCTTAATTGGTCTTAGAGATGAGGTATGGAGACTGGTTGTGTAAAGAAAAGATATTAGCACCCCAAATACACCTTATTTAAGATAAGCTGTATTGTTTTGTTATATGATAAAAAACTATGGTCTTATTGCGTCTTCTACTTATTGGTCTGTCTAAGATTAAAAAAAAAACCCTTCTAAATAAGAAGATTCTTATCTTAATGGAGTAAAAACCTAACCGTTATAGCCTAAAAAAAAGAATTTAATATCTGAAATATGAATTACATGTAATGTCGTATCTCAAATACTAAAAGATAAATAAAATAATTTTTTTTTTGTTTTTGCAATTTTGACCAATGTTCTCTTGACTTTAATAAACTGGTTATTAAAACCAAAAGATATGCTACAATATTGTTTTCGGTGTATGAAAAATACAATATGATTTTTTTTTCAGTTTTGAGACACTTGATCGTATGCACAAAAATATATATATATATATATATATATAAATTTTTTTAAGTTGAAAAAAATCAAGTATTTTAATACTGAATTTGTATTTTGACAGTGTAAATTACCAACCAAATACTTTTTGACATAAAAAACAAATCAATATCATGAAAAAAACATAAATAAAAAAAGTGAGAAAATAAAAAAATATTAAAAATATTTTTTTATTTTTTATTTTTTTTGAAATGGGCTGGACACGACCTAAATTCATGGGTTGGGCCGAACCCAACTACATGGGTTGGGCTCAACCATGCCCGTGTTAATAGTGCCCTCCACTGTTCACATGCTACATGAATACTAGAAGCGTGGCAGGGATGAAGCAGGAGAAAAAAAAAAGAGGAAAGAAGGGCTAACCCGTGGTGGCTACAACTGCTAGTTGTGCTGCTAGAGGCGACAAGCAACGACATTGGTGGTGGTGCTAATGGTTCGCTGTGGTCAGCGGTACTATTTTTTCCTCTCTCCCTCCTCTATTTTTTGTTCTATTCTCTACTTCTTCTTTTCTTATTCCTTTTCTTTAAGCCTTCCCCCTTGTTTTTCTCTTTTTCCTTCTCATCAACACCCTCTTTGTGCTCTCTCTTCTCCTGTTTTAATAGGGAAAAAAAAGGAGAAAAAGAGACTGGGATGGCTACTGTGCTGCCGCCTCTCCATCGTCCTCTAACACGTGAAAAGTTTTGGGTAAGTAGGGGTCCTAGGTTAGCATCTTTTTGAAACTAAAAGGAGGAAGAAAAGGTAGTGAAATATAGGGGAATGTAGCTCCCTTCCCCTGTTTCTCTACATGTCTAGGAAAAAAAGAAAGTCTGTGATGCCGTTTAAAACAACACCATTTTAGGTTTTTTTTAATGAACACTGGATGAAACGACGTCATTTTCTATAAAACGTACTATTTTATTTAAAAGGAAAAAGCGGTAAAACTTATGTCAAAGTCCAAATCACTCTTCAATTTGTAATTTGTTCAATCAAGTTCTAAATTGCAATTTTGATTTAAAAATTAATACAATTACATCCCTGCCAAAACTCAAATAACGGCCCTGAAGTTGACTATTTTTTTCACTTTGGTCCTTGGTTCTAAATTTATGCAATTTGACCTTCCATTGAGCAATAAACTTCTAATTTCTATACTTTAGCCCTTGATTCAGTTTTAATTACAACCTCTCTATTTATGCGTGTTTTTCATTTTGGTTCTTGGTTTTGAATTTCTTCAATTGAGTCCTTAATTGGCCATAAAACTTCAATATTTATGTAATTAAGCCCCTGATTTGACCAAATTAACTCTCAAAAATTATAATTTGACCCAGAACTTTAATTTCTTCCAATTGAAGCCTAAATTGGCTTCAAAATCAATTTATCTTACAATCAAACTATTTGTAAATTCAATTAAACTTTTATCTTGCAATCAAACTATCTGTAAATTCAATTAAACTTTTAATAAAGTCCATAAATGTTTGATTTTGGACTTTTCTTCCTTAAATTGATTTTTTTTTGTCAACAAGGCTCTTATTAGTTAATAAAATACTGTTAAATTTTAATTTTTGTATTTTTGAACCTTCTCAATCAATTTTTAACCATTTTTTAGCGTTCTGGCATCCTCTTGCCATTGTTATATTTTTTTAGAATATTTTTGATTTTTTGTATTTTTTGAATAGAGTAAAAATATAAATCAGGAAATAACTTAAAAATAGGTTATGAAAAGCTTGTAATGAGGGACATGATCTTACTTATGAGGGTAATAAAATTATCTATGAAGCTAGCAAATGGAGCCCTGAACTAGCTACTGCTTGTAAAGTATGGAAGGAGAATAAATTTGAATTCTAAGCAATGGATACATTGTAATCCACTAATTAATGTTCATTCTCGTAATTGAATTGCGATTAAATTACCCAATCTTTTACTAAAAAGGTTGAGCCGAATACAAATAACTTATTGTATATATTTTTGATAGATACATACTTAGCTAAATATACAAGATCTTAAATACAAAATATAAGACTCAAAGAACTCAAACCTTTCTACTCTTGTCTTAGATCCCTAATTAATCCTAAGGATGTGTATTCTTTTATATCTCGCAGTTTCGGGTCATGGGTCGGGCCAAGTATCACAACTTCTTCTACCCATCCTGTATATTGTCCTTTTCGTTCTATGTTGGAATAGAAAGTTATTAATAGACGAGATTTTACGAAAAAGGTTCTTGCTAATATTCCTAGTAGAAAAGAAATCTTTCTTTTCTCGATGCGAATTTGACACAACATGATAAAGTCCTATTTTATTTATAAATTTATAATTATTTTATTTTTCATTTTTCAATATCCACTCTTTATTACTTAATAATCCTAGTGATTGGATTAGATGCTTATTCGATATATATGCTTATTCTGAGAGGAAATGAAATATTCAAATGATTTTTCATCGAATGACTATACATCTATTTATTTTGATGTAAATAGCGGCAAGAAAGCTCTATGAAAAAATGTTGGTTCCATTCGATGTTATCCAATGTGGAGTTAGAATACAGGTGTAGGCTAAGTAAATCAATGGATAATCTTGGTCCTCTTGAAAATACCAGTGTAAGTGAAGACCCGATTCTAAATGATACAGAAAAAAACACCTATAATTGGAGTCATAGTGACAGTAGTAATGTTGATCATTTAGTCGGCGTTAGGGACATTCGGAATTTAAACGTGGATGACACTTTTTTAGTTTTAGGTAGGGATAATAAAAAAGACGGTTATTCCATATATTTTGATATTGAAAATCAAGTTTTTGGGATTGACAATAATCATTCTTTTTTGAGTGAATTAGAAAAAGAATTTTCTAGTTATTGGAATTCTAGTTATTTAAATAAGGGGTCTAGGAGTGACGATTCCCACTATGATTATTCTATGTATGATAATAAATATAGTTGGAATAATTACATCAATAGTTGCATTGACAGTTATCTTCGTTCTCAAATCGGGATTGCTAGTTCTATTTTAAGTGGTAGTGAAAATTACAACGAAAGTTACATTTCTACTTACATTTTGGGTGAAAGTAGAAATAATAGTGAAACCGGGAATTCCAGGCTAAGAACTAGCACTAATTGGCCATAAAACTTCAATATTTATGTAATTAAGCCCCTGATTTGACCAAATTAACTCTCAAAAATTATAATTTGACCCAGAACTTTAATTTCTTCCAATTGAAGCCTAAATTGGCTTCAAAATCAATTTATCTTACAATCAAACTATTTGTAAATTCAATTAAACTTTTAATAAAGTTCATAAATGTTTGATTTTGGACTTTTCTTCCTTAAATTGAATTTTTTTTGTCAACAAGGCTCTTATCAGTTAATAAAATACTGTTAAATTTTAATTTTTATATTTTTGAACCTTCTCAACCAATTTTTAACCATTCTTTAGCATTCTGGCATCCTCTTTTCATTGTTATATTTTTTTAGAATATTTTTGATTTTTTGTATTTTTTGAATAAAGTAAAAATATAAATAAGGAAATAACTTAAAAATAGGTTATGACAAGCTTGTAATGAGGGACGTGATCTTACTTATAAGGGTAATAAAATTATCCATGAAGCTAGCAAATGGAGCCCTGAACTAGCTACTGCTTGTGAAGTATGGAAGGAGAATAAATTTGAATTCCAAGCAATGGATACATTGTAATCCACTAATTAATGTTCATTCTCTAATTGAATTGCAATTAAATTAAACTCAACCCAATCTTTTACTAAAAAGATTGAGCCGAATACAAATAACTTATTGTATATATTTTTGATAGATACATACTTAGCCAAATACAAAATATAAGACTCAAAGAACTCAAACATTTCTTCTCTTGTCTTAGATCCATAATTAATCCTAAAGATGTGTATTCTTTTATATCTCGTAGTTTTGGGTCATGGGTCAGGCCACGTATCACAACTTCTTCTACCTATCTTGTATATTGTCTTTTTCATTCTATGTTGGAATAAAAAGTTATTCATAAATGAAATTTTATTAAAAAGGTTCTTCCTAATATTCCTAGTAGAAAAGATCAACAATTCTTGTTTGTTAATACATGGAGCCCCATCAATATATCTTGAGTTGGTATGGAAATGGGATCTCCGATAGCTAGAGACAAGAGATTCATATGAGAAAACATAAGTAAGTGAGCCTTCGCTTGAGCTTATAACGATAAAGGTATATGAACAGCCACTTGATCCCTATCAAAATCTGTATTGAATCCCTTACAAACTAATAAATATAAACAAATAGCATTTCCTTCCACTAAAATGGGTTGGAATTCTTGTATACCTAATTTATGCAAAGTAGGCGCTTTATTCAACAATATAGGATGTTCCCACATAACCTCCTAAAGTATTCCTCATACAATTGGCTCTTTTTCTTGAATTTTACTCTTAGTAACTCCTATGTTTGAAGCAAGATGTTACCTAATTAGACTATGAATTACAAATGTCTGGAAAAGCTCTATTGCTATTTCGTGAGGCAATCCACATCTATGTAATAAAAGTGAGGGTCCTATGACAATAATAGAACGCCCTGAATAATCAACCTGTCTGCTAAGCATTATCTCACGAAACCTTCCCTCTTTGCCTTCAATTACATTTGAAAATAACTTGTAAACCTTATTACGACCGTTTCTCATTGGTTGTCCATGGATTCTATTATCAAGAAGTGTATCTACGACTTCTTGTACCAATTTCTCCTAACACATTACTAATTCCCCTAGCGTATATCTATTTGTTGTTAATAGAACCGTAAGAGTATTGTTCCGATAAATAACTCTTCTATAGAGTTCATTAATAGATGAACTCATCAGTTTACCTTCATCTATCTGAATGATGGGTCTCAATTCGGGAGGAAGAATTGGTAATAGATATAAAATAATCCATTGTGGTTCTATATTTGTTCGAATAAAATGCTTAGCCAATTCTACATGTCTAACTAAAAAATCCTTTTTTTCCCAACTTTTTTATCTTCCCATTCATTCTCAATAGGTCATTCTTCCCTTAATTCTTTCCATTCTGATGATGAATAATATAGATTAATTCACAAATCTAGATCAACTAATAGTTCTTAAATAGCACTGGCTCTAATAGAAATTTCTCTATTTTGAAATGTATCGAACCCTTGGGTAGTAAAAAAAGGTGGAATGCTGTATTTTCAAGATTCCATTTTATATTCAAACAAACCTCATAATCGTAAGAAAGTATCTTTTTTTAGCTATAGGCCTATGAAAAGAAAAATTAGGATAGGATCCTACAAGATCTCTTCCTTTTAAAATCAAACGTGAAAGTTTCCTTTCATCCGACACTAGTAGTTACACCAAATAAAGATAAAATAAAGGGTTCCTGCTTTTAAAATGGATAAAAAAAAGGGAGCAACTCCTTACTCAAGTTCCTAATGAAGATCAAACAACATTTCATTTATTCATTCTTCTTTTTTTGTTTTTTTAGAATTTCTAAATTCTTTAATCAATTATCACAATTACGACCTAAATGCAATGCGAAATTCTTGAGTAGTCTACTTCCCTTCGAATGATGAATTCCAAAATACTGGGAATTCAAGG
>NW_011500090.1:319347-331431 GCF_000495115.2 Populus euphratica | reverse complement strand
GGAATAGACTCTCACAACCATGACATATTTACTTTCTTGAGTATAAATATATTTTTTTCTAAAATAAAAATAAAAGGAAAGGAAATAATTAATTGCACAGAAAAAAAAGTCTGTTTTCACGAGGTACAACTAGAAATTTCTACTTATTTGTTACTGAATTGACCATAGACTAATTCCACTTTTATTAAGGAGTATTTATATAATTGTATTATATAATTAAATTAAATATATAAATATATTTTATAAATTAAATGTATTATATAAATCTAAATGTGTTAGATATAATCTATTAATATAATAGGAATATATTAAATACATGATAGAAATATAATAGGAATGGTCTTGAATAGAATATCTAACATAGCTATTCATAAATATAATCCAGGTACTACGTGTTAATATCAAGATAAAAAAATACAGATATAGTCGAACGGTAAAATTTCTCTTTGTCAAAGAGAATACGCGAGTTTGATTCCTACTATCCACCCAAGTCAATTTATTTAATATAATAAAGGATTTAGTATAGTTGACCCTAATAGTTTAATTTTTTTACTCCCTACCCTCTTTTCTTTCCTCCTTTCTCAAAAAAAGAAAAAGAAAAATGATAATTAATTATTTACTAGTTAATAGGTGATTAGTACTTAAAAGTGCATTTTTATCAAGGTTTTATATCATCATTTTGTACTTGAAGTATCAATAACTTCTTAACTAAAACATGTTTTATAATAACGTATCTAATAATATAAGATACCTTTAATTTATGGTAAATGTTCATTTTAAATGCAAGCTTATCATATAAATGAAAGGATTGATTGATGAATTTAAAAACTTAAATTGCAAGGGGAAAGAGATGACCAAACTTAGAAAAGAGATGTTGCTGCAATCCAAAGCGGAACACTGTTCGGTAATTGGGTCATATCTGGAGCTATAGATCTCAGATTTAGGTCTACTTTATATGGATGGAAAGGTAAGACATAGGCCTACAATTTTCATATGGAGCCTAAGATCTAAAAAGGCCATTTTCAAGTCCAAATTGTAGCAACAACAAAAAAGCCCGAATCTATCTTCCAGCCCGAGCACTGTTCAGTGTTTGGCCCATATCTAGAGTTCTAGAAGTCCAAATGAGCTGAATTTTTTAACAAGAAAGCTGAGACAATTTCCTACAACTTTCATGTTTTTGAGTGGCTCTAATTTTGACGTTATCAATGATGTTTTGGGCAGACAAGAGAAGATAAGGATTATCACCAAGTCAAGAGTTGATCACCCACTCATCAATTAGTCATCAAATCAATAGTTCCCAATTTTGGCCTATAAAAGGAGGCATTTGCCATGCATTAGGCATCTTGGTTTCCAAATCAAGATCATGCTCTTGCTTTCTCTCTTTGTATTTTTTGTAATGTTTATGCTTTGCTTTTATTAATATCAAGTTTATGTCTTTCATTTCCTTTCATTTACTTAGCTAACTTTTATCTTATTTATGTTCTTATTTTGTTTATTTATTTTTCTTTCTTTCATTATGTCTAGCTAAGTTTATTATGTCAAGGTGAAAAAGTTACACTAATGGTGTAAGAATAAGTATAGTGTAACTCAATATGGACTTTAATGTTTGATACTAACATGTTTTGTATTTGTTATCTTATTCACTCTTTAATACTTTGCTTGTTAAATGACTAATCTTGATTTATGTTGTATAACACTTGGTACAACAAATGCTTGGCACTTTCATAACCCATACTGTATGGTATAGCCGACACCTGAGCTATGAAAGGAACTTGATTTATTGTTAACATAAGTTATAATCATGAATGCTTGACGAAATTTACAAGTATTAGCATTAATTGAATAAGATGACTAATGTAATCATGTTAACAATCTATAATCTGATTGGAACCTCCTTTTTGTGTGGTTTCCAATTGACTAATAAGAGTTTATACTATACTTGTTTGACATACCATTAGTGGATCCTCTAACCTTGACATTTATTGTTATCGTTGTTAAATCTTTACATTAATATTCCATCTCAAAGTTCTCATCTTCTTCTTCTTTTTCTTTATTATTATTATTATTATTATTATTATTATTATTATTACTATTATTATTGCTGTTATTACTATTATTATTATTGTTATTGTTATTGTTATTGTATTATTATTTATAATTTGTACAATTAACCTCCCTGTGGTTCGACCCCGGTCTTGCTGGGTTATTTATTACTTCGACACTCCTGCACTTGGGAGAAGACAACAATCTTTTAGTCGTGTCAATAGGGACAATCCTTCTTTTTTTTATCAAAAAAACTATTATGGAGACGAGATTTGAACCCGTGACCTAAAGGTTACGAGCCTTACGAGCTACCAAGTTACTCTATCTCGAGTGAAGAAAAAAGAAATGGGAACTAATGGACAAACAAGCATTGAATGCGTCCCTTTACCATATCTGTACAAATAGAATAACATTTTATGCAGAATGGTAAAGAGGCTCCTCTATGATCGATCATCGTGGAAATGACTAGAAAAATAAAGGTAAAATTGAAATCTTTACTAACTTGGTATTGTTGCCCCTGGTAATAAATATCTATAAAACTTTTCACAAAGTATGTGTCTGGATAGCCCAAAGTCTCGATAATTTGCTCTTAGTCTTCCAATAAAAAAACAACATTGATGAAGACGTGTTGGTGCACTATTTCGCAGTTGGGATTGTAACTTTCCATGAATTTCCCATTTATCACTCAATGACAGAACTTTTCTTATTTTTTTTAAAGATCGACGAATCAAATGATATTTTTGTTTCAATTTTTACCTTTTCTTCTCCCGCTAAATCGAACTTTTCCTTGCTATAATGCTTCACTTCCTATTAGTATCGTTGATACAAGTTGGATCCCAAATGAAAAAAATATATAAAATAACCTTTTCCATAGAAAGAAATGATATTATCATGGATACAACACACTAAAGAATTAACCAAATTTGCTTGACGTAAAGGCAATTAAGAAAGCTACATAAATGAAGATATAACCTATAAAAAAGTGGACTAATCCAACCAATCTTGCTTGTACAATGGAAATAGCTACTACTTTATCTCTCTATTGAATCAAATTAGCTGAGGGTGTACGTTAATGAGCCCATGCTAAAGTTTTAATCAATTCCTGCCAATATTCACGATAGAAAATTAAGAACATAAATCCAGTAGCCCAAACAAGATGTTCAAATAAGAACATTCATGCCCAGATCGATTAACTATTCATCCCAAAGGGTTTATACCCATTGATAAGTTATGAAGAGTTTAACCATAAATAATCTCCTAACCATCTCATCAAATAAGTAGAAGATTTATTAAATTGTGAAACGTTACCCTGTCATCATGCTTTGTGCTTCTAATGCCAATAAAAAGTAACCCATCCAATGATAATTAACATCCAGAAAACTGCCAAATAAAATGCTTCCCAAGTTGAAATATCACAAGTATTGTCTCGTCTAAGACCATCACAAGGAAAACTATAACCAAAATTCTTTTTATCTGGCATTAACTTAGAACCACGCGCATTTAAAACACCTTTTACTAAGATGAATGTAGTTGTATGTAAACCTAGAGCAATAATATGATGAACCAAGAAGTCTTCAAGCTCTATTGTTAAGAATAATGAATTACTATTTTTATTAATAACATTTATTAATCAGTCGGGCAACCATATGCTTTGACCTATATTGAAGGCTGGAATATGTGCTTCTAAGAGATCTTTTATACTGTGCCCAATCTCGAAGTTAGTCCTATACATGTGACCTGCTATCACGAAAAGAAATGCAATAGCTAAATAATGATGTGCAATATCGGTAAGCCATAAACTTTGTGTTTGTGGATGGAGCCCCCCAAGAAGGGTTAGAACGAAAGTTCCTACTCCTTGGGAGGTACCAAATAAATGACTACTTAAATTAGGATTTTGAGCATAAAGATTCCACTAACATGTAAAAAGCGGGCCTAACCTTTGGGGATGCAGTAATACATCTAAGAAATTATTCCATCAAATAGATTCCCCATGGAGCCAGGAATAGCAATATGACTAAATGTCCTGTCCAAGCTATGGAACTTACTCCAAATAATCCTAACAAATGGTGGTTGAGACGAGATTTGGCATTTTTGAACCACAAAATGCTAGGTTTCCATTTCGGTTGTAGGTGTAACCAACCCCCTAGCAGGGATACGACTAAAAGAAATAATAGAAAAAAAGTTTCAATATAAAGATCTTTATTAGTACGTAAACCTATTGTATACCACCATCGATAAACACCATAATAAGCGATATTTGCTGGGTCACGAGCACCCCCTCAAGTAAAAGCTTCCACGGCCAGTTGGCCAAAATAAGGATCCCAAATTGCATGAGCAATAGGTCTTACATGCAAAGGGTCTTATACCCATGTTTCAAAATTTCCTTGCCAAGCTATATGAAACATATTTCTAGAAGTCCACAGAAAAATTATTGTTAATTGCCAGAAGTGAGAAGCAAAAATATTTTGATAAAAGCATTCCTTAGTAATATCATCATGACTCTCGAAGTCATGTGCGATAGCAATACCAAACCAAAGACAATAAGCAGTAGGGTCCTAAGCTAAGTCTCAGCTAAATCTTGGAAATCTTAATGCCAAAATGCCTTTCAAATCCTTATAGCCATTATCCTATTGCAATCATTCTTGCTAAGAAGAATGCCCATGTTGTGGCAATTCCACCCAGAAGATAATGAGTTACTCCTATAACATGTCCTTGCATAATGCTTAAGGCTCTATGCTGAGTAGCAGGAGCAATTTTAAATTTATTATGAGCCCAAACAATTGATTCAATAAGTTCTTGCCAATAACCATAATTGCTGAATAAAAACATTAAACTAAAAGCCTATACAAAGTGAGCGTCTAGAAAAGAGAGAGGCTATGTGCAGATAATAAAGAACCACACGACTGAATTACCTAGGATGCTTGTGCCCATAAGAAAACGGGGAGCCATTTGTTAATAGTAAAAAAACTCTGCGCAAAATTTCCTCTCGTGATATGAGTTACCACCCTTTGATCCCTTGTGTTATCCTAAATATCTGATTGCATTTTCCAACTTAAATGGAATATTACTATAGAAATTGCATCATACATCCAAAAGAGTCCTAAGAAGTCTTGGTCCCAAGCGGATACTTGACATGTTCCTCCTCTTCTAAGTCCATTACAAGGGAAACAAAAACCAAGATTTGCTTTATCTGGTACCAAACGAGAGCTATGAGCAAATAGAACTCCTTTCAGAAGTATCAATATCATCACATGAATCGTAAATACATGAATGTGATGGACAAAAAAATCCATAGTTCCTAGTGGAATAGGTAACAAAGCAAACTTATAGTTCCTAATGGAATAGGTAACAAAGCAAACTTACCCTCTACTGCCATTAAGTCATCGCCAACAAGTCAAATTGGTGCTTATTGTTGCACCAGGTGCTAAGACATGTGTGTTTTGTATCCATTAAGTAAAGATGGGTTGTAATTGTATATCAGTATCTGAAAATATATATTAAGGGCACCCTAAAACGCTCATAGTATCATTATGAATATGCAAACCAAAATTGTAAAAGCCTAAAAATATACATACCCAGTTAAGATGTAATATAATTGCATCACAATGCCTAAGGACATGATCTAACAGATTATTGTATCAAGTAGTCTTCTCTTACCATAAAAATAGCTACATGCATAGCAACACCAACCATGAGAAATCCACCAATTTATATGATAAAGAGGCATGACATATAAATGGTGAGTTACAAAAATGGTTAAAAAGCCTAACATAGCTAGGTTAAGAGATAATTAAGTATGTCATGAAGTTGTTAGGATCTCATATAGACCTTGTTAATTTTTAGGGTTTGCTTTCTATTAAGTTGGTTTTTGGCTCATGACCATAGTAACGAGTTTTAAATATTACAAGAGTTAACTTTAATTTTTATAGGTTCTTTATTAAATTTAATTTTTTATAATCTTATCTTTTAATATTTGATTTGTTGGGAATTGATCTTCATATTTTTGTTTTTGTAAAAATTATTTTTCTTTTTATTTTTGCCCTCCAGTATTGGTTTGTTTGATAATTGAGCTTCATTAATTTATTTAATTAGCTTTTGATGATCTTACCTTAATATTATGATTAAGTGACAAATTTAGCATGCTGGCATAGATGAGCTCGAGTTGGGTTTTTTACTCTTTTTTCTTTGCATGATTTTTTTGATCAATTTCTTTATTGTTTTTGCATTTTTTTTATTAAGTTTATTGAAATTATACAAGTGTATTAATTCCAACCAAGTTAATGACCTAATTCTCAATTTTTTTTCTTTTTTAAAAATATTTATATCTCAGACTGCCTATCTAATATATATCAATGATGATATTGTTTAAGTGATTTAGGAAAGTAGAAACATATATGTAAAGGAACCGGAAATCCTATCAACTTTTATGGTGAGCATCAATAAGTAACCGAGTCTAATTTAAATAGATGAAGTTTGAAGTGATGTGTCTTATTCTATAATAATGAAATATTTTCTCTTTTAATGTGTTCTTGATATTATTATGCAAGTTATTCTTTAAAAGTATTTTTAATTTGAAAAAATATTAAAATAATTTTTATTTATTTTTAACATCTTCATATTAAAATTATCAAAAAACACACAAAAAAAATCAATTTGATGCATTTTTAATCAAATATATTTATGAAACACACCTAGATATAATTTAAAACGAAAAACAATTTATCTTTTAGAGTCTGTTTGATATTATGACAGTGATTGCTTTTTAAAATGATTTTTACTTGAAAATATATCAAAATAATATATTTTTTATTTTTTAAAATTTATTTTTGATATTATAATATAAAAAAATAAAAAAATTAATTTGATTTTTTTAAAAAAATAGTTTCTACTACAAATACAATTAGGCTACTAGGTTAGTGAAATTGGCTGGAGGGACCGAGGATGAGACAAGTCTTTTTGTATTTTTGTCTGATGAGATTTTTTCCCCTCTTCTTAAACATAACTGCGCTAATTAAGTCTCACCTTTGGGGTGTTTATTTTATTTTTAATTGTTATTAGTGTGCTTTTTAATGTAATGCATGTTATATAATAATTCCTGAACGAGTTCTTTTTTTTTTTTATTCTTGTTAAATGATTAATCCTACATTATAAGACTTAACGTGTTTTTTCTATTTTTTTTAGTGGGATATGAGTAGCACATTGGAAAATGTTTAGAGAACTGATGTTTTGCCTATTTTGAAAGAACTCTACTGTGTGGAATTCTTTTAATTTCCCCCCAGGAGATAAACATGTAGTGGCATAGACTCAGGCATCCATAATGGTGGCAGTAGGATATTGTGCGCCCGCGCGGGGCCGTAAGGCTACTGCAACGCTGCCCTTTTTCTTTTTCTTTTTTGAGAAACGAAATGGTGAGCTATTTATTAGTTTTGATTTTCAACAATGTATACAATTATGTATTCCTATTTAATTCGAAGCAATAAATGATTTTGTTTAATTTACCTTTTTCTCCGTGGACTGCACGATATAATGGACCGCATTGTTTCATGAATTCTTTTCTTTCTTTTTGGGTTTTGCCGCTTCAATAAATCTCACTACGAAAGTTGAAAACCAGCAGAGTTTTAGATATTAAAACTTGACCAATTCACTAGGACTCCGGTCTTCGGCATCACTTCCTATGCAAATGCATTTCATTCCCAAAGAGTTCCAATGCCAGGAGTCACTTGCATTTCTCTTCATTCCTCAAATGTAATGCCAAGCCCTGCGCAGCTCCTCAAAGCCCTCTCCTACGCTGCTTTCTTCAATCTGTTGCCTTCTCATCACACAAGCTGTGCACATGCTTTAAAACATGGCTG
Source organism: Populus euphratica (assembly GCF_000495115.2). Taxonomy (NCBI): domain Eukaryota; kingdom Viridiplantae; phylum Streptophyta; class Magnoliopsida; order Malpighiales; family Salicaceae; genus Populus; species Populus euphratica. The sequence continues at coordinate 323,536 of NW_011500090.1, read as the reverse complement.
GAATTGGTAGTCTTGTTGATCTATTACTTTTCTACACACTCGAGAGAATTCTTTACAATAGAATGGTATGCTCACTGGGCCAAAACTCCCAGCAAGTCAAGAAAGCAATTGCCCTCTGGCTAATGCTCGAGGAAATTGGCTACCATGATCTAATCCGGACCATAAACTCCTTTGATAACGCCACCATTGAATCCTTATTTTATGAGGCATTGCAGTGCTTATTATGCATACACCCGAATTCGGCTCAACCATTTGAATCTGATGAAACTCCAATTTTTACAGGCCTTTTTGACGAGCCTATGAACCCGAGGTTCTTTTACTACAACAGAGAATTTATGTACAAGCGCTACATGCACATCATGGAGACGGTTTGTGATCAAATCTTTGGTGAGACCAAGGCTGTAGAAGTTGACGAGTCAAGTTTGAGGCCAGCAGTTAACCCCTTTGGAGAAGGGTCTAGTGCTGGTCGTGAAGGTGTAGCAATGTATGCTGCAGGGACTTCTAGGAGGGCTAGTGGTCAAGTAATTGGTGAGACATCAAGGCAATCAAGCTTGAATCCTGATGCCAGTGAATTTAATCCTGGACAGACCCCTGAAGATTCTCGGACAATGTTCCTAACATTCTCATTGGGTCACCCTCTAAGCCGCGATGAAATTATTGATTTCTTTACATCGTATGTGAATGTTAAACAGTTTAATTAGCAATTCACACGTATCCATTCCAGTTCACTCTGTCTATTCACTCCAATTTTGTTTGTTTTTTCAGGAACTGTGGGGAAGTAGTACAGAATGTTTTCATTGAAAGTACTCGACCAGGCAAGGATCCACAGTTTGGACGAATTGTGTTCACTAATTCCTTGGTTATACCAAGAATACTTAATGGACAAACAAAAGCCAAATTCATGGTGAATCGAAAGCATCTATGGGCTCGTATTTATGTGCCTCGTCGCAGACGTAGCAACTAGCTTAGTAAATGATGGAGTAGAAAACATTGCAGATGATTTAATTAGAAGTTTATAGCAGTAAAAAACCTAACATTACTTCTTGTTAGTGCTTCTGTTTGAACCACACATGGTTTCAGAATATAGCTGGTTGCTATCTTAGTTATAATTTTCCTGGAATTAATGTAGGAGTACACTTTCAATCACTTTTTGTCCCGTCTGAAATATTTTAATAATATTCTTTGGCATCTCCATTCTGCATTCTAATTTCTATGTGCTCCTACAGTTTTTGGAGAGGCTACGGTTTGTGGTTGAAGGAAAATGGAAGAGTACAACGCTAATGATATGTCATTATTATATATCATTATATCCTGTAATGTTGTCATTGAATTTGTAAACGAACAAGTGAAATTTCTGTATGGAATTCGTTTAGGAATGTGCTCCCGAAAAATAATTTCTTATTATGTAATGGGACCCAAGAACATGGTGGATAAGGTGGCTTTACTTCTTGTTTTCTTGCCGGATTCACAATTCAATCCTAACTCTACGGATTGGATGTAATTTAAATAGAAATATATTTTTTAGACTAAATAGATAATGAATAAAATATAAATATTGTCACATTCCATTTAAAATCCTTTAAATTTAACCTCAAATATATATTTATATTATATAAATATATTTATAGAATATTTAGATTTTTTTAATACAATATAATATATAAATAAAATCATTCACATAATTAATTATTTCATTTCCAATAAAATTTCTCAACAATACCCACTAATCGGTATCAAATATTTTTCTGTTAATGGCATAATTACCTGCAAGTATAACTTTTTAAAATCAGTTCAATATTTTAATAAGTTTTAAAAATTTACCTACTTTCATTTCCAATAAAATTTCTCAACAATATACCCATCGACAACAAATATTTTTTTTTTTGTAATGGCATAATTACCTGCGTGTATAACTTTTTAAAATTAGTTCAATATTTTAATAAGTTTTAAAAAATTACCTATAAATTTACCTACCAAAATCAAAATTATATATCCATGTTAATTGTGGAAATTTTCTAATTTAATATGTATTTTTAGAATATAACATCATTTATGTTTTTATATTTAAGTTTATATAAATTTTATAAATATATTTAGATCTGCTAATTACCGAACCTCTATTATATATTATTATCAGGAATTTTGACAATTAATCATTATGAAGCTGATTGGAGAGTTATAATTAACACCACTTGGAAAGGTGCCGGACGGGTAGTGAATGGCTCGTTTAGTAGACGGCAAGCGAGCAGCAAGCACCAACTGTTCCTATCAAAATGAAAAGCAGAAACCGGAGCTTGAAGAAGCGAGCCCACAGGTTCTGCCCAGTCTTAATATTTACGCGTAGTTTCATTATCCCAGGCAGTATCATTTTATGTGGATAATCGAAACTCTGCCACAAAACAGGTTCTGCAGGTTTCCCATCAGAATCGACCTGTCGAATGTCAAGGTTTCCTAAGTCAAGCGGGGTGGCGGTAATGTTGTCGCTTGAGCTTTTTGGTGATTCAACATTTGAGTTTATAGCTATTGGTGGGCCTCCTTGATATGTGATCTTCAGTTCGCCGTCATTACCTGTGGTTAATGCACCAGAGGAATCCGGAACTGGGATGTCTCGGTTGGCCGCCCATGCTGAGTAAACTGGGGCATGTTCAAACCGGATCCTAGGTACCGGCCACCAGTACAGTACTTGATCCCAACCTGAAAATAAAGAATTTGATCGGTGAAGTACTGATATTTGTTTATAAAAAGCCAAACATGCTAACACAATATTTAATATAATTCAGCAAATTATCTACCTTTACGGGAGAGTTGATACTATTAAAGATAAAGAAAGAACACAAAATAAATACATAGAGGAATAGGATTATACTTACTCTCACTCAACTCCCAACTCATTGCTGCTACCCTTGGCAGCTCTCTTTTTCTCTCTTCACTCTTAATACACTCTCTCATTTTGCTCTCAAACAATGCCTCTATTTACAGGTAATTTATGACAGAAAAAAGACCATAAATCATGGCACAAATTATGACATTAATGATGACAACACATGGGTTACATCATTTTTGTCAATGGTGGTGCAATTACCATTGTAACCTTTTGACAATGGTAACCCTACTCCTTAGGGTAGGCTGCAAAAGTGTTGTTTATTAATGGCAATATCCTCCTAACAATCACCCCCTTTGACATCTATATGGGCAATTGTCCTCTTGCTTATTTAGCACAAACTTGCATCCTGTAGCTCTTCTAAGCTTACCATTTCGAGAGCATTTGTGGCCAAGTTTACAGGTACTTGCCAAACTAATCAATCACTAGAGTTACCAAAGCACACCTTTCCTCACATAAAAGGGTCACTACAACCAGATGATCTCTCACATCATATATGAAAAGTGTTAACGCTTGTCTTTAGGACACAACATTCCCCTTCGAGCGTATCAACCACGCTCAGTCCGGAATGATTCCTCAAGCCTCATATCAAGGCTTACAACACCCCCTCAAACAGAAATTTCTATTCCCAAGTGCGACAATCATTATCTGAGTATTTTAATATGATCACAAGCTCACCACTCTTCCAAGAGTCTACTCATTTAGGAGTTGTGTCTACCCTCTGTTCTACCCTAGAAACCATGCCTTATTTCTCCATGAGTCTCCCGCTTTTAGTCTCAAGAGTTCAGGTAGCTCTCTACCTTTAACCATAGGGGCAACCCATTAAAGGTTGATCCATATCTGTCTTCATACTTTAAGTATTACAATGCCATTATCGAGCTTAACACCTTGACAAGAGTCAATTTTTTCTAAAAACCTGTGCATGCCATCTGCTCCTACATAACAATTGCGTCTTAATGCTCCACAAGTCATCCACTTATTGTTCAAGGCAAATGTCTTCTAACTCATTGATCTTTAGCATGGGGGCAATATCCATGAAAGTCAATTCGGCTTTTATCTCCATACTTATCATAGCCACTTCATTGGCTATCCATCTGTTCACTCATATCTCACCATCACATCGACTCTAGGGCATTCTGAACTAGGTTTCTTCCACGACCCTTACACCTTCTCTTAAGGTGTCTCCGCTTGTTGTCACGTGGCGGTTTGATCCTGGGCTCATCTCGTGGCCCTCACACCTTCTCTTTAAGGTGTCTTCGCCTTTTATAGGCAGTCGCATCCTCCTTCAGCTAAGATGCTTCAAAGTGG
>NW_011500090.1:317633-319337 GCF_000495115.2 Populus euphratica | reverse complement strand
AGTCGCGTCCTCCTTTAGCTGGGAAGCTTTAAAGTGGCTAAAAAAAAATTCTCTACCACTATATGGACTATGGGAGAGATCACTGCTGTTGATCACATAGAAAGAGAGAGTTGCAGTACACTCCTTGCAATCGTCCATCTTGATTTCTATGTTTGGAGCTTTTACACTTTTTTGCTTGATAGCTCCACCCACACCAACTCCCTTTGATGTCTTCGCCTTTCATTATAGGCGGTCGCACCCCCTTAATTAGGTGCATCTACAACAACTCATCTTTCCATCATTGCATGTATTGGAAAGGTCCTCGCCTGTTGCCTTCATAAAGAGCACAAGAAACTTTTTGTTGTACAACTTTCACACAGTCTCTACTCTGAGCTTCATCTAGGAACTCTTCTTCTCCTTGCACCTATTGTCTCATTACAGTGCCTTATTGGATCCTCTAGGTACTCCTACACAATCTCCATGTGCCCTTATGCAATTGTTGTTCTCCAGATTTCTTCCTATTCCTTGTTTATGTTTAACAACAACTCATCCTGTCACAACACCTGTCCAAGTCAAAATAGGGTATTAATCTTTATCCCCTTGCTATATTTCTTTTCCATTATCGGGGTCTTCATCAATTCTCTTATCAAGAAATTACAGTCACCGAATCTTTCTTTGGAGAAATCACCACTCCATCAAATCCTTGATTATACGGAACCCAACTGTTCCTTTGTGTCGTCATCCTGCTACACTTCAACAGTTTCATAATAAACTGTCACATATAAAAAAATAATACCATATGGATAATCCTTCCACTAAGCAAGTTCCCAGGAAAGATTGGAGGGGTCACAACGGTCTCGCTTAAAACCCAATATCTTAGCCATAACTTAGGCCATATCTATCCATCATACTGTGTTTTCATATATACAATCATTTGCTAGCTTTTTCACGACTTTCCTTTGCAAGTGATCTGGAATATTTTGGTTTCATACCTGATTTCTTAACAACTAGCGAGACTACCAGTGTTTAGATTTGTCAAGATTGGTCTTCATTAAATTTCACTCTCCATCTCAAATTATCCACATGATCAGGTGTCTAGAGTGTCCCAATTTTACCTTCTTTCAAGGCAATTAAAATTCTCCACATAACAGTTCAACACATGTAATTGGACAAACATATATGATTTCTTCATCTTCATCTCCATCGACCACCACAATGACCATCAGATGCCTCCTAGTCGAGCAATCTCTCTTTAATAATTCACCACCACTATTTCTGGTCTCAATCTCAATGATCGGACTGTACCATTTGCATCTAGAATGATCAAATTAGCTGGAAACAAGTCTGAAATTGTCCAAATCGCACTTCAAACGGCTAAGATTTGATCAAAAGAATTCTGGCCTGATCAGTGGTCCAGATTCGATCTCAAATCTAGTTGCTAGTAGAATCAACTACACTAGATCCTTTCCCTCGGCTCGGCTCAATTTACTATTAGTTTATTATTGATGACATGGCAAGTGGGTCCCACAATGTTAACGTGGCTGCTGACATGGCATGTCACCTGTGTATACTGACGACATTGTGACGCCATGATGATGTCGTCATCATCCGGATCTGGCATATGAGTTGGGTCATTTGGTATTTGGGTCGGGTTAACCCATCCAAGCGAAGAAGACGTGTGTGACGCGTGGCACGCGTGGCCAGCCACTTTGCCAGTGCAGGAGG
>NW_011500090.1:267512-309755 GCF_000495115.2 Populus euphratica | reverse complement strand
AAAGGTTGATCCATATCTGTCTTCATACTTTAAGTATTACAATGCCATTATCGAGCTTAACACCTTGACAAGAGTCAATTTTTTCTAAAAACCTGTGCATGCCATCTGCTCCTACATAACAATTGCGTCTTAATGCTCCACAAGTCATCCACTTATTGTTCAAGGCAAATGTCTTCTAACTCATTGATCTTTAGCATGGGGGCAATATCCATGAAAGTCAATTCGGCTTTTATCTCCATACTTATCATAGCCACTTCATTGGCTATCCATCTGTTCACTCATATCTCACCATCACATCGACTCTAGGGCATTCTGAACTAGGTTTCTTCCACGACCCTTACACCTTCTCTTAAGGTGTCTCCGCTTGTTGTCACGTGGCGGTTTGATCCTGGGCTCATCTCGTGGCCCTCACACCTTCTCTTTAAGGTGTCTTTACCTTTCACAAGCAGTCGCATCCTCCTTTAGCTGGGAAGCTTTAAAGTGGCTAAAAAAAAATTCTCTACCACTATATGGACTATGGGAGAGATCACTGCTGTTGATCACATAGAAAGAGAGAGTTGCAGTACACTCCTTGCAATCGTCCATCTTGATTTCTATGTTTGGAGCTTTTACACTTTTTTGCTTGATAGCTCCACCCACACCAACTCCCTTTGATGTCTTCGCCTTTCATTATAGGCGGTCGCACCCCCTTAATTAGGTGCATCTACAACAACTCATCTTTCCATCATTGCATGTATTGGAAAGGTCCTCGCCTGTTGCCTTCATAAAGAGCACAAGAAACTTTTTGTTGTACAACTTTCACACAGTCTCTACTCTGAGCTTCATCTAGGAACTCTTCTTCTCCTTGCACCTATTGTCTCATTACAGTGCCTTATTGGATCCTCTAGGTACTCCTACACAATCTCCATGTGCCCTTATGCAATTGTTGTTCTCCAGATTTCTTCCTATTCCTTGTTTATGTTTAACAACAACTCATCCTGTCACAACACCTGTCCAAGTCAAAATAGGGTATTAATCTTTATCCCCTTGCTATATTTCTTTTCCATTATCGGGGTCTTCATCAATTCTCTTATCAAGAAATTACAGTCACCGAATCTTTCTTTGGAGAAATCACCACTCCATCAAATCCTTGATTATACGGAACCCAACTGTTCCTTTGTGTCGTCATCCTGCTACACTTCAACAGTTTCATAATAAACTGTCACATATAAAAAAATAATACCATATGGATAATCCTTCCACTAAGCAAGTTCCCAGGAAAGATTGGAGGGGTCACAACGGTCTCGCTTAAAACCCAATATCTTAGCCATAACTTAGGCCATATCTATCCATCATACTGTGTTTTCATATATACAATCATTTGCTAGCTTTTTCACGACTTTCCTTTGCAAGTGATCTGGAATATTTTGGTTTCATACCTGATTTCTTAACAACTAGCGAGACTACCAGTGTTTAGATTTGTCAAGATTGGTCTTCATTAAATGTCACTCTCCATCTCAAATTATCCACATGATCAGGTGTCTAGAGTGTCCCAATTTTACCTTCTTTCAAGGCAATTAAAATTCTCCACATAACAGTTCAACACATGTAATTGGACAAACATATATGATTTCTTCATCTTCATCTCCATCGACCACCACAATGACCATCAGATGCCTCCTAGTCGAGCAATCTCTCTTTAATAATTCACCACCACTATTTCTGGTCTCAATCTCAATGATCGGACTGTACCATTTGCATCTAGAATGATCAAATTAGCTGGAAACAAGTCTGAAATTGTCCAAATCGCACTTCAAACGGCTAAGATTTGATCAAAAGAATTCTGGCCTGATCAGTGGTCCAGATTCGATCTCAAATCTAGTTGCTAGTAGAATCAACTACACTAGATCCTTTCCCTCGGCTCGGCTCAATTTACTATTAGTTTATTATTGATGACATGGCAAGTGGGTCCCACAATGTTAACGTGGCTGCTGACATGGCATGTCACCTGTGTATACTGACGACATTGTGACGCCATGATGATGTCGTCATCATCCGGATCTGGCATATGAGTTGGGTCATTTGGTATTTGGGTCGGGTTAACCCATCCAAGCGAAGAAGACGTGTGTGACGCGTGGCACGCGTGGCCAGCCACTTTGCCAGTGCAGGACGACGTGTGCAGCCATGTCTGATGTCTGATTTTGACGCGGTTTTCAACAATGGCTTTATCTCTTTCTCCTCTACACAGTGGTATGGTCAAAACATAATTTTGACAACTTTTATTTTTGAGCAAAATCAAACACCACTTTAAATCATGTGTTCTGATACCAATTGTTGGGGAATCTGACCGGTGATGTACTGATATTTTCTTATAGGAGGCCAAGTATACTAACACAATATTTAACGTGGTTCGGAAAATTGCCTACATCCACAAGAGAGTCGATATTATTAGAGATAGAGAAAGAATACAAAACAAATACATGGAGGAGAAGGATTACACCTACTCTCACCCAACTCCCAACTCATTGCTGCTCTTGGCAACTTTTTCTTTCTCTCTTTACTCTTAACACACTTTCTCATTTTGCTCACAAACAATGCCTCTATTTATAGGCAATTCATGGCAGATAAAAGGCCATAAATTATAGCACAAATTATGGCATTAATGATGGCAACACATGGGTTGCACCATTTTTATCAATGATGATGCAACTAACATTATAGTCTTTTGACAATGATAACCCTACTTCTTAGGATAGACTGCAAAAGTGTTACCAATTAATAGCAATAACCCAATAGACCCCTCCTGGAGAAATTAGCTGCTCGTGGTGCCGGAGCAGCTGGCCTTGTTTGAGTGTATCATTTTATGCATAAGCAACATAGTTTGGACTTAAGCAAGAGGCGATGAGGAGGATGAAGATCGCACAAGCCATTAGCAAAGTTTGTAACAGAAGGGATTTGTAATGTGTCGATTCTGTGTAGAGTACATCTTCCTGGACGTTCTTATAAGCAAAAGTTCTTGAAGCAGGAAAGACTTGTTGGGTAATGTCTTTGTTTTTTTTCTTTGAATCCCTGAGGAGATAAATCAGATGTGTGTAAGTTCATGGGCGGTGGACCTCACCCTTCTACAACTGATTTTTCTTGCATCATTAAATAATTTCTACTAAAAAGGACTGAAGAATTTTATTCATTTGAATCTTCTTCATCTAAAATATGAGACAGGCAAGTGACTGGCAATTCGATTATAGAAGGCAGTCAGAAGGAGGACATAAAGGAATGCTATCAATAAATTAGTATAAGAGCTTATTTATTCCTAGTTTTTTTTTTTTTAATATGAGTGTTTGATCATATATTTCAACTAATCCCATAAATCATAAAATTAATAATTATATAAGTTTTATGTGATTCCGATATTTATAGAACTTGAATTAGTGATTTCTAAAGAATAAATATAAAATCTAATTAATTGAGCTCTACCTTTTAAGATTTCATACTTAGCTTTATTATTTATGATATGATATCATGTGATGAATAATATTTTTTAATTTAAAATATATTAAAATAATTTTTAATTTTATATTTTTAATAAGAAATAAATAAAAATAAATTATTAAACTCTATTTATAATTAATATAATATTAAATAATAAAATTTTAAAATAAATTATTTTTTAAAAATAATTCATTTAACTTGAGTTGATGTATTAAATATTATTGTATAATTGTGAAAATAAAAATCTCAGCTCATTACTATTGTTATTATTATTTTTGTTTATGCCATTGATTTACGAAAAAAACTGTTTTTATGTTGCAGGATGTTAGCAATATTCGACAAGTTCCAGACCATCAAGAAGTATTCGCGGAACCAAGTCGAGATGAAAGCTTGGTTTTCGAGCTACTAGATTTGAAGCCTGATATCAACGACAATGGAAGCGCCGTTTGGTTTCTTCAAGACCTCGCGAATGAGCAAGACGCTCAAGGGTTTACTCTGGTTGACCATTCAGCGGTGGTTGAGGTTCCCATTGGGGATTCTTCAGCTCTTGTTACAACAGCGATTGGGCAGATGGGGATTTCCAAAGGACGACAAGGAAGGGAAGCCCAGAATGTTGTGCGGGTTTATCTGGCCAATCTTAGACTTAAGAATGCTGGGACTGATGTTCTCGTTGTGGCTAATGAGCCCATTTTGATTAGCCCTTTGAGTGAAAGTGCTTCCGCTGTTGGCCCCGGGTTACTTCCTGCCGCGCAGTCTGGGTTCTTGCCCATGTCTGAGGTTTTTAAGGTCGCTGTTTCTAGTTTCAAAGTCAATGACTGGTCCCTATTTGGTGGTTCTGGTAATTGACGCATAGGGAAGATATAGTTTTGGTACATCTTTCAATATTTGGTTATTTGGACTAGTTTAGTAGCTTTCTAAGTAACTTCAATTTGATGAGATTAAATCAAATGCTAGTGTGTAAATTATTATGTGCAAAGTTTTCTGAAGTAACCCTAAAGTCATTGCGAATGATACCCACGTCTCTCTTGTATTCACTCCAGAGTCCAGTCAGGGGAAGGCCAAAGTCTGTTTGAAGTTATGAAACTGGCCTTTTTGATCGATGCTTTTAGTACACTATTTTGGGCCACTTGTTCTTTTTTCATGCCTTGATACCTCCTGCTCCAAAATGGGTTTTTAATAGCAGTTTTGTTTTCTGAACACAAGATAAAACAATGTTAGCTGCATAATGGCATAGAGACGGCAATGTTGATTTATGATTCTGTTTTGTGACATGACCGCATCAGATTTCATGAATATAATGCATTTGGTTTTGTTTTATTCCCTGCTCATCCAACATATACGTTGATCTGTGGAGTACTTCCTCTGTTGTATGTCCATTGGGTCTATGAAAAATGAACTGAATGATGCATAGAGCAGAAAACGAAAGAAGGCCACAGCTCATGCACCAACACCCTTATCCCCAGTGCATAAAATGATTTTGCTTAGATTGTTTTAGATTTTGCATATTTGAATTTAGGAATTGGTTTAAATGCTGCAGTTGTGTTTTTCTCTCTTTGATGAACTTGCTCCAGATAATACTGTTTGATGCATGCAAGTTGTAAGCCGGTGATATTGATTCCCGTTGTCCTCTCCTGCCAAGTTGTGTCGTATGATCTTACTTGTTTCTGAGACTTATGGAACAAGCATGTATTGCAGTTTATGCGATAGATATGCTGGAGATTCTGCTATAGCTGCAGTGACTTTTGAATATTATACCTGCACCATTTCGAAACAGCCTGTAAAGTATCAAAGCATCAAACCATTCATGTATGAAGTACAATGTTCCTGTTGCTCATCTGAGGCGGATTATTCCCGATGGACCATAACATGCTCGATGGCATATATAGTTACGATTGTGCTGGTGGGGCATTATCAAGTTTTTTCTTCTGGATATTTACAAACAATTGGTTATTTCTCTTGGCCACCCACGGGTAGTTTCTTACCGTGTAGGGCTAGTTATACCATTTGCTCCAAAAGTTAAGAATCAAGGACAAGACTTAAGATAGAACTTGGATTTTTTTTGAAAAATGACATGGTTTGCATAAAATTTCAGAGAATGATACTGTTTGAAAAGTATTAGGAGAATGAGATAGTTTAACATGATTGTTATTCTGAATCACAATTTTAAATAAAATTACCATTTTGAATCATGGTTTTAATCATCATGAATCTTCAAAGTCTAGATTTGATGTATGGTATAATGTATCATTGTCGTCGAAGATATAAATAGATTCAAATGTATTATTATGTTGTGTTATTTTTTTAATTACGAGTTTTTCTTATTATTATTACTTTAATTATGATTTTAAGTCATTAATTTACAAGTGAATATATGGGTATTATGTACAATTGTTTAAAATTTCAAATATGCCATTTACATGTAAAAAAATACACATTGTTATGTTTCATTATTTTTATTATTAATTATCTTTATAATTAACAAATAAAAATAATACTTAAAAATAACATGCATTAATTTAAAATTATAATTAACAAAAAAAATTAAAATATCACACTCTAAATTTGTTTTATGTTAAATATGAGGTTGAGTTTAGGGTAAAATCATATTATATGTATTACAACACCAAAGTTGCCAGCCTCTGTTTCAAAACTGAAGTTTCTACCTTTCTCCCCTCTCTGTTTTCGCATCACAAACAGAAGCCAGATTCCTGCTTTTTCATCGATGGAATCACGAGCAACGTCCTGACAGGAAAATCGTCAATGAAACACGTGCGAGATGGGCTGCACACCTGGCAATTAACAAGACACTTGGCAGACCCTCCTCTTCAATCACTGTCCTCTTCTGTTCTACCTGGCACCTGGCTTGCTTGATAGTCTGTAAAAATCCTTTCATTGCAAGCTGCTCTCCATCGAGTGAAACGGTTCCCTCTTTGGTTGTTTATGTCTCTTTTTGGACAAGAACAGGTATCCAATACCTTGTGGCAGTGGCAGAGGATGGCAACCAAGAAGGAAAAGCTCAACCACAACAGCCAGTCGAAGAATATGCCATGCACCCACTTCCACAATACATCAACCCTGACTACAAGCCCTCTAACTAGCTTCAAGCTCACAATTGTTCTGCACTTCAGTTTTTCTGTTTGCTTATCGTTTTCCAATCGGAACAGTAGATGAAAGACCTACTATATATTCAACTTCGTGGCAGGGAAAGGCTGCTCTGTTTGCTATCATTTTGCACTAGAGGGGCCTTTACATATGTTGAAGGCATAGAGGATAGAGATAAGGTTGACTCCCTGAAGCTGATACTTGGGGCAATACCTTCAGACGTTAGCATCGAAGATAATTGCAAGGGTGTTGTTGATCATGTAGCGCGCGAATATGGGTGGATAGATATTCTGGTGAACAATGCAGCTGTACAACATTATATTACAACACTGGTAGAGGTCACCGAGGCTTGGCTTGAGAGGATGTTTAGAACCAACATCTTTGGTTACTTCTTCCTGACCAAGTAAGAGAGAAAAACTGCGGAAACAATTTGCCTATTGCTTTGATCTTTTTGTTTCTAATTGGTATAAAGGCATTGTTTGAAGCATATGAAAGCAGGAAGTTGTGTTATCAACACAACATCTCTTGCTGCCTATGGAGGAAGTGCAGAGTTGCTGGACTACAGTTCAACTGAGGGTGCCACTGTATCTTCTATGCTTATTTATTTGTTTGTTTGTTTCTAAGGTTATTTATAGATTGTGGATCTTGTTTACATTGCAGGTGATGTTATTGCGTCAATGCTTGATATTGCTTGCTGCTCTTTTGGCTCGCCATGGAAGTATGGTTTATTGCAGAGATGACTGGTGAATTGCGCTTGGCAAATTACTAGGAATGAGGTTGTAAATTAGATTTTCCCTTCTGTTTACAAATCTAACGAATTTGCACAAAACTAAAATAAATACTAATCTAGAGGTCGGTTTGCTTTGATCTTTCGTGTATTTTCAAATGATCCTTCTTCTGTCTTCTTGCCATCTTTCTTCTATTTTCGAGTGAGAATTATTAGTTGCATGGTAAAATCTTTTTTTATCCAGTTTGAAATCTTTGAATCTCTACAATCACATAAAGATGGTAGTACTGTTTCATCCAATTGTCTCATGTTTTTATATAATTTAATCTTTATTGTTATATCTATGTATTTTTTATTTTTTAATATTGAACAACGGTTTTTGAATAGGTCCTCTTTTTACTCTTTATTTGGGAGTGCGGTAGACATAGATTGGTTAAAATTTAATTTTTATTGTTTAAAATTTTTATATATTTTTTTTATTGTTTTAATTTATTTATTTTAAAAATAAAAAAAATATATTATTTTAATTTATTTATGAGTAAAATACACTTTGAAAAACAACCAACACTAAACAACTCTTTAAAAAAAATGAGAGCTTAATAACAAAGGTGAAAGATTAATCATAACTATAGATACAATGAAATCTTTAATGATATAGAGTAAACAAAATCAATATTGATGGATCAACCTTGTGTGCTTGAAAGGCCATGAATAGAAGGATTGGAGATAAAGTGGAGACTTTACACACCTAAGCTTAGCTACGTGCTGTGTCCAAACGTCTGTAGGTTTCATAAAATATTAGACCCAATTCTATTAGATTTGATTATGTGCTTAGCCTAAACTCTTGTGAGTTACGGGAGATACCAAACTCAACTCCATTAGGCTCGATGGCATATTGAGTTCAAGCATTTGTGAGTCTAACAAGATATCAAACCTAACTTTATAGGGCTTAGCAACACACCGAGCCTAAGCATTTATGAGTCTAATAAGATGATGGACTCAACTCAATTGGGCTCGACTACATGTTGAGCTCAAGTGCCTATAAGTTTTATGAGATATCATATTGAACTTATTGGGTCCAGTTATATGTTAAGCTCAAACACTTATAAGACTAATAAGATGTCAAAACCAACACTATTAGGCTTAACTAAGTGCTTAGCCTAAATGCTTGTGGGTTTGATAAGATGTCACACTAACTCTCTTAAGCTTAACTATGTGTTAAGCTTAAATATATATGCACCCGAAAGGTGTCAAGACTGAACATCCTTGGGTTTAGAATCATTTAAAATTCAAAGATATAATCAATGATCTTTATTGACTTCATATGAGGGTCGTAAGGCTATTCTTAAAACTCTTAACCCGAGATGTTAAAAACTTAAGGTAATGATTTTCCTATATCCCTAGGTGTATAAAAGTTCTTTAAGATTCAAATATATTTAAATCAACATAAATGTTACGAAATTATTATTTTCATTAATATTAATATTGTGTTGAAATATGGTCTAAAAAGTATTTTATAGCTCTTGTATTTATTTGTTAGAACTAATGATGTAAACATGTAATTCTCATTAATATTAATATAGTGTAAGAGATATTTTCATTAGTATTAATGTTAATTTAAAAAAAAAATTTCTTATTAAGATGTTCAAGAGAAAAAGACTTTTGACCATTTGAAAAAAAGAACATGGTTTTTAATACAAAAGCTATAAATACCCTTCAATCTACCTAGGTAAATTATTCATAATCTTTATTCTTAAAACATTTATCACAAAAGACTAAGAACAAACATTTTAGCATTTAGAGTTAAATGTTTATTTCTTCATTTATTACAATCACTTGTTATAAAGCCATTGACGTAATTATTAAAGGGTTCCAAAACTTTATAAAATGATTGTTTCACAAGAGTTGAGACCTCAACCACCAATCCTCTACTCTTCTAGTTCCTAACAATGAAATATTGATATGAATGTATGATCATCATCTACTATCTAAACACTATAATCCTATTTCTTATCATATTATATTTTCAAATATCATCAAATATTTATGATAAAAGAATTGATCTAAAGTATGGAAAGATAAGAAGATATTACATTGTCATAACTTTATCTTATCTAAGGCCAATTGATTGGCTCGCACTCTCTTATGTGTTGTCGAATGATTTTCTCCAAGTTCTTAATATTTTTTTATATATAAAAACATATTAAGAACTTGGAGACTTTTTGGTAAAGTTATTAAAGTTAGGCAGGCAGATAAATTTTAAAATATCTAAGCCCAACTCCTTGTATAGCACAAGTTTCTAATTAAATTATATATAAGTTGAAATTATATGAATTAATTGATTTTATGGATTCAAATATAAGTTAGATGAGTAGTAAAAGCATGATATAGTTTATAAGAAAACATTAAGATGAAAAAAATTTGACAACAATATACTGGATGACCTTGGTCACCCCATGACTTTGTTCATAGACCCAACTGGTTTTAATAAGTTTGTTTTTTAAAACAAATTTAACTTAATTATATTATAAAAAATAAATGCTTGTAATTTTGAGCATCAACCCTATACAAAGCAAAAAATAAAAATAAAAATCACTTATGAAGTCTATTTCTCAACCAATTTAACATCGAATGATAAAATAAAAAAATAAAATATTTTTTTAATTATTATCAATATTAATTAAAATACCAAATTGCCCTTAAGATTAGGATCAAGCATCTGAATTTAAAAAACAACCCACACAAGTTAAGTGTTGTTTTGATTTTAAGGGTATTTTAGAAATTCACCTTTTGATAAAAAATGTAAAAAGATAAAAATAACCTTGATCAATTAAAAAATTGTTAATCCATAATAATTGAAAGAGAAAGCGTGAAAGACTTTGTAGGACAAAACAATAAATTTACTATTTTAATCCATAACAAATAATCCAGGTGAATCTTCTAAACTTATGTTGATATTCTAAATTTCTAACCCTTGAAATTATAGACTTGAATTAAGAAGTTCAATTATCAACCAATTTAATATTAAAGAATTAAATTAAAAAAAAATGAGCACTGAATATGAAAAAAAATGATGAAATTGAAAAATAAAATAAATAAAAAAATATATTAAATAAAAAAATTAAAAGAATAGAACCAAATTTAATAAATTAAAAACTTGAAGGAGGATGAAATTAAAAACAAAATCAAATTTGAGAAATCAATTAAAAAAATATAAAATAAAATAAAATAAAAAAAATAACTTAAAAGATTGATTTGCAAATTTGAAAGGTGATTTTTTTTTAAAAAAACAATTATTAGGATCGAATCGGAGTTTTATTGAACGCATGCACTGCATAAATAAAAAAACAAAATGCTAGGATGAATCAAATAGATTGGAGAAGATATTTTTTACCACAGAGCCAGCCGCCCTTAAGTAGTTATTTATAAAAATATCACACTGCCTTTAAGGACCAAAAACATGTTTAAAAAATAAAGATATAAAATGATGACTAAATCCCTGTAGTCAAGCTTTTCAAATTTAATTATAATGGCAAAATGAGTCATCATATTGTAGCTATATATATATATATTATTTTTTTGCTTTTAAGGGTAATAAAATAATTTTACAATATAAAAAAATCATGGAAAGACCTAAACAATTCTAGAATGTCAAATGAATCAAGTGAAAAGATCATTGTAGGCGTTTGAAGACAGTTCTCTGTGTTTTTTTTTTTTCCCTTTAGTTAAAAATTGTATTATATACAGTAAATCAAGGCATGCATACAATATTTTTCTTATATATTTTAGTTTTTTTAATTAATTTGTTAAAAAATACTAGGGTAGCTATAAATTTACATTATCCAACCTAATTCAACCCGTTAAAATGTATATATTATATAAATGATAAAACTTAATAAATAAATATTATAAGTCGAAATATTTAAAACTCACTCAACTCAATTCAATCTATATCACTTATTTAATATAAATAATGATAAAAAATCCTTAGTATAAATAACATTTTTTTAGTGACCAGCTAAAAATACTAATAAAAATATAGAAAAATCTGATATGTCTAATAAACATAAAATTATAGGTATTAATTTTTTTTTCACATGGTTATTTTTTTCCTATTACTATATTGATTTTATTTTCTTGTTATTAAAATTGCATACAAAAGTTTTGCGGGTATCGCAAATATTTCTAATGTATTAAATCAAGTAATTTATCCAATTATTTATTTTTAAAAATTTATATTTTTAAATAAAAAATTTCATATGCCTAGATTTTTATAGTAACCACAAAACATTATTCTGACTTATTTGAATTTTAAAAAATCAAATGTATTGAGTTAATAATGTATAAAATATCAAAAATTAGTTTTGTTAGAGTTATAAGCTTAAACTTGATTATAGATATGAGATTATAGTACTTTTGATTTAAAAATATATTAAAATAATATTTTTTTTATTTTTTAAAAAATAATTTTTAAAATTAGTAGATAAAAAAAATTTAAAAATAAAAAAAATAATTTTTAATAAAAACATTTAAATTTAAATTTAAAGAAACACAATTCCAAACGACCCAGTGAATGTCGTTCACTACTTTCATTTTGATAGACCCTCCTCCCCAACAGCAAAGAAACCTTAAACTTGCGTAAACAACAGCAAACAAACAAGAGTGAAACACAATCGAGTAAAGCGTAGTAAAGCCATGGCATCTGCAATCCTCAAGCGAACAAGCCCTTCTTGCCTCCTCAAGTCAATGGCTGATAGTCTCGGAATCATCGGAGGATCTTGGAGATCCTACGCTAAGGTTGCAGTCGGGACTGACATAGTCTCCGCTGCACCCGGCGTTTCCCTCCAAAAATCCCGGACCTGGGACGAAGGTGTTTCTTCAAAATTCTCAACAACTCCATTAAAAGACATTTTCAAGGTTGGCTAATTAATTGAGAAATTAAATACGTAAAATACCAATTTCTTAATGTTTTAATTAATTGTGATTTGTTTTCTTTAATTTCATATTTTCAGGGCAAAAAGGTTGTCATCTTCGGCCTCCCAGTAAGTATCTTCTGCATTTTAATTCATATTTTCCTGCTTCTTTTATTACATATTTGGTGGAAATTGAATTTTTTTTGGGTATAATTTTAATTGATTGTTGGCAATTAGGTCTCCTTTTTTTTTTTTTGGCTATTGGTAGGACCCTACAGCCCATAATCAGTGGTTAAGCAGTCTAGGGATAAAAGATGAAGGTTTAATCTGCCATTCTCTTGTAATGGGGCATATTTTAAGCTCAAATACTCTTAGTCAGGATTCGAATCTGTAACCTCCTTGCAAGTACAGGGAGCTCACTACGATTAGGCCAGACGCTAGTAGTGTTGTGATTAAATATTTAAAATGTCTTGAACTTTGCAAGTGACTGGCATAAAAAAAGGAGACAATTATTGCTCGGCTGCAGTTAGTGATTCAAGGTTAGCATAATGTTCAGTGGCTGCATTTGTGCTATCCATGATGTTAAATTAACAAGGTTATTTGGAAAATTCATCCTTATCTCCTGTTATGCAGAGATTATTTCATTAGTGATACTCATGAGTGTTGTAATTGGTCTCTACATGACATTGTATATCAAAATGAGTGCTGTTATATTCTTACTCTCTCTTTTTGTTTCTTCTCCGTTGTCTCTATTGGAACAAGGAAAGCCCATGCGAGCACAAAGTCAAATGCAATCCAAAATATAGTTAATTTGTGAAGTTCTTTATATATATATATATAAGCCAAGAGAAATCTGGATTGTACTAGACAAATAGGTGAAACAAACCTCACTTGTAAGGGTCCTTTTCTCCTATGAACCTGACTTAAAAACTTGGTTTCTAATCAGGAAAAAATTATAAATAGCTTCAAGTAGATGTCAAGCTTGTGAAATTAACCATTTAAGTTAACCCCATGCTATGCATCACAAACAAGTCAACGGACAGCACTAAAGACAATTAATCCTCTTATTGCACTTTTCCTTTTGGTATGATGGACATGAAGTTGGAAGCCGAAATGATTGTTGTTTCAACGCAAACACTGGTGTGGATGACAATGGGGAAGAGGAGAAGAGGGTGGTTTTTTATTCAAGAAAGTGTGAAAGCGATATTAATTTGTTTTGGGAATAAGATTCTCAAGTCAAAAGATTTGATAAAGAATGACCTAAATAGCTAAAACATGATTCTTTTTATTTTGTGACTTAATTTTGTTGATAGAAAACTATTTTCATGTATTGCGTTTACCATGTCCAGGGAGCGTACACAGGGGTTTGTTCACAGCAGCATGTGCCTAGTTACAAAAATATAATTGATAAGTTCAAGGCTAAAGGGATTGATTCTGTCATTTGTGTGGCTGTTAACGATCCATATACTATGAATGCTTGGGCAGAGAAACTTCAAGCTAAAGATGCTGTAAGTGATTATTGTGAATCATATACATTCCTTTCTCTTTTCTTACATGTGATCTGAAAACCTTTTCTATTTGTTTTGATTTTGCTTGTCTCCTATTTTGTAATGTCTCAATTTCAGTTAAACTTTATGGTTGAATCTTTACAGTTTTCTATATTCTAGGAAATTTCCTAGAAAACTAGATAATTCTCCAAAGTAGACATGACCTTAATGGCTTTATTCCCCAGTTGTGCATTTATGTGACATCACTAAACCATGTACTGTTTGCTGCTTCATAAGATGTCTGCAAGTGGAGTTAATTTTCCGGCCACTTAATCCCAAGAAGCATCGGTGCTGTTATTATTTCCATACTGTAGAAGTTTTATCCTCTCTGCAGGAACAATGTCATCTTGTTAGGGTAGTTAACTGTGCCAATAAGCAGTATCTTCTTCACTTTATTTCCCTTTTAACTAGCCTTTTTCTATTTTAGATTGAATTTTACGGAGACTTTGATGGGAGCCTTCACAAGAGCTTGGAATTAAATAAAGATCTCTCTGTTGCTTTGCTAGGGCATCGCTCTGAAAGGTATGATGCTGCCATGTCTGTTCTTGGTGTTCTAACATGCGTTTCCCAGCATTCTGAATTATCTGATCTAGGGATCTCATTTGATTTCCCTGTTTTTCTTTTTGCTGAGTGGGCTTTGAGCCAATTAATCCTAAAGAAACATCCATGTATTTGTTATTATCTGTAAGGTGGCAGTTAAAATGCAATTCGTAGTTCATATTGGTTATTTACTTTCATGCACCCAAGACTCTACTGATCCGTGTGTCGATCATGGATATATTTTCATTAGACATTTGACTCTTGTGTACTTTGTGTAGATGGTCTGCTTATGTGGAAGATGGAAAGGTGAAGGTTCTTAATGTAGAGGAAGCTCCATCCGACTTCAAGGTTTCCGGCGGCGAAGTCATACTGGGTCAAATCTAATTTTTCTTTGGTTATGTTTATAATTCACCGGAGCTTTTATGCCAAGCCTGCCAATCTATCATTTTTGGGTTGAACCTTGGATACCATTGGTAAAATAATCCAGGTTGTTGCTATGTATCATATGTTTGATTCCAGAGTACTCTTGGCTGTTTTGTCTGTGGTGTTGTACTAGAATTTTTCGTTGGAGGGAATAAGTTGCGTTTACCCACTTCTAGTCTCAGCTTTGTCATAAATTCTAATGAAATCTGAACATGCTCGTCAAAAACTAGCTTTGGCTTCTTGGATTTTGTGACAACGATGTCTTTGTTCTCCCGTTCTAGTTTCCTTATCTAAAATTTTCTCACCGGTGACTAGAAATTCTAAACATGGAGAGTGTGTTTTTGTATTTTAAAAGTTTTTTAAAAAATGTTGATCTTTTATTAATTTTTTGTTTCAAATTTTTGTTTTGTTGTTTCTGGGTTGTTTTTATGCATTTATATTAAAAATAAATTTAAAAAAATAAAAAAATATTATTTCAATATATTTCCAAACAAAAATACTTGAACAATTTATAATAAAAATATACCTCTAGCAATTTTTTAACCCAAGAAAATGATTATAAGGTTGATTTTCATACAATCAAATAAAAATTGGCATAAGAGATACCTGGCTAAAATACAGCTATTTCCATGCCTGTTTATGCTATGTCACTTTTCCCATTTTACGAACCAACACGTTCCTTCCTCATAACAATACATCCAAAAACTTGGGAAACATGGCAGAAACAAGAATGGAAATAGCATGAACATAATTACATATTTAAAGAATTTGACAGAACTCGAGATTTACGTGGACCTAGAAATTATATCTTCAATTCTTGACGATGACGAAGAAGAGCATAATCATGGGCACCGTGGATTGTTCCCAGGGCCACCATAATAGAAGTGTGTGCCCCATTCATTGCTGTAGGAGCTTTGGATGTTGTAACAATTGGTGTTTTCAGCTAGGGTTGAGATACTTCGGGCTGAACTGAGGCTGTTATCAGAGTCTACAATCTCTAGGTTCCGAAAATAGCTTGCTTTTCCGAACCCATCCTCTGCGAAATGGCCCGACCCCATGTGTGTCGATGTGTGCTTGCCGTTGGCCCTTGAGTTCACCACCTCGCCGCCCCACTCCACCATGGTGGCATGCTTTGCTAGGTGTGTAAATAGCTCAGCTGGCCAGTATCCTACTAGGGTGTTGTCACCAAAACTCATCCACCAATTACCTAGCTTTGGATCCTAATTCCAAAAAAAAAAAAAAAGAGTTAAAACAATAAAGAAAAAGAAGCTAATTAGACAAATAAGTTTTTGCAATAAGTAGAATGTGCAAGAAATTTAAAGGCAATAAGTTCTAAATATTAAGTTACATAAATGAGCGGGTCAAACTCTCTAGTTATCTTACGAGAAAGACGAAAAGAAGCATTATTATCAGCTAATTAAACTACATATTGGTTTAGTTGGATGGGTTGTTATCAGATTCTGTTATTTCTTAACATGAAATTTAAGGAAATATATGAGGCTTTTATTACAACAAACACTATCTAAGGTTTTTTGGTCTAACAACAATGTCAATCTCAATATTTTAGGTTCTGTCATAAATATCAAATTCAATAGATTTAGATGTGGCACCACCAGACCCAACTATCTTAGATTCAAGTTTCTTGAATTTGATATACGGTTAATCCAAAATACTTAAAATATTATCTATATTTTTAATATTTTTCTTAATATTGTTTTTTAAAATATTATTAATCAATTACGAAGCAAGAACTAATATGCTCGTACCTTCCAAACGAGGATGCTGATATCATATTGGTTGCCTGTGTATGATGATACAGGAGAAATGGCAGCTCCAATGGCTATTCTGTTATGGGTTTGCACAAATCCTGCACAAAGAAGGTTGTAGCACCCTGTTGCTTGATATGAATCGCTCTGCAAGATACAAATTTAAAATAATGACTGTCATTCTAGGGTTCTTTCTTTCCCAAACCTATCAGATTGGAAAAATATCTTCCACTAGAGCTTGGAAGACAGAAATGTTAATTGTCCGGGTTTTTTTTTTTTTTGGTTTACAAAAAGAAAGGAAGAACAGGAGAAGAGAGAATTGTCCAGTTTTCATTTATTTGAATTTATCAATGAAATTTTTATTAAAGGGGAGGAAACTAAAAACCAATCAAACTGAGAAAATAAGTAAAAAAATAATTAGAAAAATAAACTGTAAAAAATACTGATTAAATTGATTAAAATTAAAAAAATTGACCAGTTCGGTTTCAATTTTATAAGTTTAAAACTGAAAAATCAAACTAACCAAAACAGAAAAAACCAAGTCAAATTAAAAAAACCAATTAAAAACCAAGCAAAACCAGAAAAATGAAGCTAAAATAAAAAAAATCAAGCCAAACCAAGTCAAACTAAGCTAAAACCAAAAAAACCGTGCCAAACCTAAAAATCCAAACTAAACTTATTTAAATCATTTTTTTTAAAAACAGAATCAAACCGAATAAAAACTGGTTGATTTGAACTGGTTTTGGTTCAGTTTTGTTTTTTTAAAAAAATTAGTTTGATTTTTTTTTATAAAAAGTAAATTAAACTAAAAATAATTATTTCTAATTTTTATTATGTTAAATCTCAATGAAATTAACAATAAAATTTTTATTAATTTTTTATTTTTTATCCCTCACAATTTCCATTAAAACAAAATAAATATTGTGTAGCCTCACAAGCCACTACAAATTCCACCCTACCTTTGTATTATATTTTTTAGTAATTTTCCTTTCGTCTCTCTTTGTTTTGCTAAATAAACATAAATATAAATTAGAATTAATTAGTAATTGAGAATTAAATATGATCAGAGATCTTACCGTCCAATAAGTAAACAATCTGGGCCTGCTGTCACCATAAAGCTCCGGACTGACCTGACTAGTAGAATAAAATCATTACTTCAGAAAATCCCATTAATTAAACATATAATTAGTATATATAAACCATTTATTAATCCATAGAAAATATAGTAATTAATTATAATTGAAATAGTGTGCACAGGAGATACCTGCCATCCAGCTTCTATGCTGTTGAGATCAGAACCGTCGAACGATCCCGAGAGAATCCAGATCTGTGATAGACTGAACTCATTGGCCACTTGGATTGTTGGACCCCACACGTTAATGGTTGCCTTGGCTCCATACACCTCTTGTGATGATCCAGTGTAGGCAATTGCATGCTATGAACCAGAGAAGGAGATTGATCAAAGGGTAGAAAATGAATACAACACGAAATTAAAGGTAAATGATATGGGGAAAATTATCTTATATTTTATATCTTAAGAATCTAAAAATCAACTCTAAAATTATATATAACTAAATTTATTTTATATTTTTATTTTTATATCTATTCTTTTAATCCGGAAACACTAACCAAATATAAAATTTATGTGTATTAAAAAATTAGGATCCATTTTTGTGGCATGACAAATTTTTTTATATAATAATAAAAAAAATACCAAAACTCAAAGTACTGTGAATTTTATATTTTAATAATAATTATAGTAGGAGCTAGAAAGTTGTTATCTTTTTCTTTGTAAATATTGAAAATAATATTTATAATTATTATTATTATTTAATTGAGCTAGAAATTATCCCATGTCAAATATACAACATTGTTGTATGACTATAGCACAATCGCAACTCTCTTTATAAACATGTCAACAATCAATATTTGATAATTGCTAATTTAATTGTGTAGAAACAACATCAGTACTCCTCATATCAAAGAAAAGAAATTTTATGGTGATTAAAATAATAGTATCATGCCTATTAGCTATTAATTATTTTCTAATATTCACTTTAAAAAATAAAATGATGTAAAGAGATGAGATAAATTTTAAATAAAAATATTCTTATTGTTTTTGAAGAATTATGAACTTTCTTGTATTAGTCTTTTTAAACGCTGTTATTAATAAGATATTTTTAGTTATATCATAAAATTTTTTCATACTCATTTTACATAATTAGGAAGCAATTTGTTCTTTGAAATCTCATAATTCAAAAAAGAAAAATAAAAAATATTAAGCTCTTATCAATGAAACATTAAATATGAAGGTGTATAAATGTAATGCATCATTAATATTTCAAGCCAAAATAGCATAATTTTATTGTCTTTGTGCAAGAGAAAGTCTGAACTAATTAAAGGCACCACACCATATGATCCATGAGTAGTGAAAATCGAAATTTTTTTTAATGTACTTGCACATAATTATTTTGAAATAACTATATATGAAAATAATCCATATATATATATATTGATGCTATGAAAATCAAAATTGCACTCTTCTCAAAGGGTGGGAGAAGATAGGATACCTCATGTCCATTGCCACTAACTACATCAGGTGCATCCATGTGTCTAGCAAGAGAGATTGATCTTCGTTGTTTCTTGCCAAAATCAAACAAAGACTTGGCTCTCAGCACATCATGAACTGTGCTCCGACGAATAGGAACAGTGCCCTGCGGGCACCTTGTCCCATTCCGGTGCCACATTTGCCATGAACCTCTCACGCCTTCTGCTTCATTGCTCTTCTTTGTTCTTTCTGATCTCAACTCATCATCCTCTTTCAACGCTTTCACTCTAGGCATTTCTGGGGGCTCTCTCTGTTAATTACATGACATAATCATCATAATTACTAGCATTAATCAAAGTTAACATTACTACATGTTATCTAACGAATGAGAGAGAGAAAAGAAGATTTAGCTTTACCTTTAAGCTTTATATATAGTAATTGAATATATAGTGAGTTTTTTAAGAGAAAAAGAAGAAGACAAAATACATGGAGCCAAGAAAGTCCTTCTTCATACACAAGATTTAGGAGCACTGGGGAGCTTCATAACCTTATTTTACACGTAAAAAAGTTATAATATGGTAGTGTTTATTGTCAAAAAGGAAGTTAACCTAGATGAATGTTGAAAGATAGTGGTAAAACAAGAAGAGGGGAGGAGGTGTTTTTTCAGGTTATTTACCTGGATCTTGTGATTCTTTAAAAGAGGGTGATCTAAAGCAGGCTGTTTTCTTTTATGAACACAGTCTATGATATCTCCATCTGGGCTCTGTAAAGATCAAAGGAAAATGTCAAAACAAGAAACTAATTAATCCCACACGATATGAAATCAAAACATGAACAAAGAAACAAAAATTTGGTGTAAAATATTTAAGAAGATAGGTATGTAATATATACCTCTATGGTCATGACTGGAGGCTTGTTAATCTTGTCCAAGTGCCTCTGAATCCTTTCAAGTCTCATGCCACTGATTTGTCTATAATTTGTGTAATTTAGGGCTGACACACCAACAGTAAAACTTTGGACAAAGATAAGAGCTAGAACAAGAGGAGGAAGAGGAGCTAGAAACCCTCTCTTATTCACCACAAAACCCATGTTTCTTTCAGTGCCAAGAAAGAAACACAGAAGGAGACTGAGGGGGACTAACAGACCATTACTCGAAAAAACAAAAATAATAGTAGTTTAGTAACAAATTAATCTAATCACTTGCACCAAACCCACACGGAAACCAGAACAGGTAATGGAAAATGACTCTCTCTCTCTTTCTGGGGTCTTTATGGCGAGAAGGAAGGTTGGTGGAGATGGTTAATTAACCTGCATATGTAGAGGCCTGCTCCCTGTCTTAAAAATTCACTATCAAGTTCATCATTGCTTACATTGAATTCAGATACAAATTCAGAAAGAAGAGTAATACATATATGTTAGTGTTAAATCTTTCGTTTTGTTCCTATGGAGCTGCACCGATCGAGGACAAAGACAGAGAAGAAACAACGACTTGAAAGCACTATAAAAACCGAGACCTACCCAACAATATATGCAGGCTCCTTTTTATTGCGCTACTTGAATGTGCTTCATCTGCCACCATATAACTTTGTCATTAATGTTTTCACTTTAAGAGTTTCATAGCCATAGCTTTCTTTCCTTCCCGGTCTTCTCCTTTCCTTAGTCCTATCCCTTTTTAAACTCCAAGTAGCACTCAATTGCTATGTTCTCTATGCTTTGGTGTTGCCACATGGCTTGTATATTTCATATTTCTTCACCTAATCTGTAGGTATATGATCCCAATGTGAATAGGATACGTTACCCTCTAAACATACACTCAGATTTACCAACTATATATATATATATAGAGAGAAAAATAACTTGAATTTGTATCTTCTTCCGCAATCCCTTTGATTTCACGTTTATTTTGACTATTTTAATACATTCAAAAGATATAATAATCTTAATATAAGATATGGCACTATTTTAATACATTCAAAAGATATAATAATCTTAATGAAATTTTGTGATAAATTAGTATAGGTGAATTTTGTGATAATCCCTGATTATGTATTTTAGAAATAAATGATTACGAGAGAACAGACTTTAATTAACTACGGGATGAGGATGATAAATTAAGAACAAGAAAATATTAAATCGAGGATTAAATTAAAATTTGTTAGTTTCTATTCTCGAATCTCAAATACTTCTATGGCTCGATCCCATATAGAACTTTGATGTTTGACCCAGATTATTAAATGGTGGAAATGTCTTAAATTCCTGTATGATTCTAATAAATAAATACTTGTTATTAATCCTGACTCTTGACGTAGGCACACCATTAAAGAAAAAAATTAAGTGGATTTACGAAAGGGCAAAGTCAATCACTCCTAGAAAGATATGTCATCATTTTGCTTGCTTGATGAATTTATAAACTCAAAAATAAAAATAAAAAGAAGGTTTTGTGATTGGTTTTATATTATTTTCTACTACAATTGAATTTTTTTAGCTTAAAATTGCACGATCACCATCTTATACTTAATATTTTTTTTATTTAATTGGATAGAATAATAAAAATAAGATTCCAGCTTGTAATTGTTTAATTATTTAGATTTTGACCACATAAAAAACAATGACAATTTAAAAATTTAAATTGTTAAATGATACTTTAAAAATAATTTTATATTATTCTCAATAATAAAAATATAAAGACAAAGTAGACAGTGCATTAATTTTGATTCTTGCATATATATATATATATAGCAATGGGACAACATCAAGAAATAGATTTAATATTTCTACTACAAGATCCCACAAACGAGGTGATGGGCACAATCATAATTAATTAAGCAGCTCAATTCAAATACCACTTCATTTTTTATTTTATTTTAAGAGAGAGAGAGGGAGGGAGATCAACATGTAAATATTAATGAATTCGCAAAGGCCATTTTTAGGTGTAAACATCCCCAAGTTGAGATGACATATACTCATCAACAGTCAACCATGATGTAAGAAAATACTAGGAACTAACCTGATTAGTGCTCAACTACAATGATTTATATCTGGCTATAACTTAATTAGTTCATAGGTATATTTTGTGATTCTTATAGCTAGCATTTCGGACCAGACAAAATTTAAGAAATACGACTCTTACAATCTCGTCCTATTTAATAACTAGCAGGTTGCTTGCTTAAATTATTTTTGTTGTTAACTTGATGCAATATAATAAAATACAAAAAATAAACTAGCTTAATTAAATCATTTATATTCTAAAAATTATATATCAATTAAAATTGAAGAAATCAATAGCAGTCTATTCGATGATGGACATATTAGGTATGGACATATCAATTTTCATAAATGAGACCAAAAAAAAAAAAATGTCACGAGTTGACCTCACCTAGGAGTTCGTAACTCGTAATTGAGCGACACCAATGCAGGCAGGGAAGCCGAATGAAATAAGAAGGGATAATTTAAATTTTTTTTATTTTTATTTTAAATTAATAATTTTTATATTTTCAGATTGATGTGTTAATATAAAAAATTAATTTATAAAAAATAAAAAATATTATTTTAATATATTTTAAAATAAAACACACTTTAAAAAATAACCAGAAGTATTTTCCAAATACACAATCTTCCTTCTCATAGTTACAAAACCAGGAGCCACAAGGTTTATCTGAAACTTTTTGCCCAAACAATATTATTTTAATTTTTTTAAATATAAATTAACCCACATTAATCCTTCCCAACTCAAGTCTCAAGCCTCGCCGGAGTTCTGTTGCTTGCTCTGTGAAGCATCTATTTGTGCTAGGATTCAAAACCCCTATAAATATATAGCCTTCCTCGGGCACTCTCCCTAGACCCACGTGAGAACTTTCACAATTCAACCCAGTATATCCTTCAATTAATTCAGGCAAAATCACAAACACGAACACCTAAAGCTTGGGTACAACCAAACTGTGCAGTCCATTCCTTAGGTTGCTGGCTTGGGTATTTTTATAATGGCTTTCTCCATCTTATTCGAGATGGGAAAAAGTTGACACCTAAAGCAAGGGACGAAGGCAGGAGCTTAGCGTGCACCAATCCAATAACCTATTTGTGCGTTGCACTTCCAAAATATTTGAATTTTAAAAATAATTTTTTAAAAATAAAAAAATTATTTTAATAAATTTTTGAGAAAAAATTAATTTAAGATATAACCACTACCACTCCCAAACACCCCTTTCTAGGGAAGGGAAAAAATACGAAGGACGCAAGACTGAAATAACATGCAATATACTTCAATGACCCAAGTGACACTCCATTTACTCGAACTGGATAGAACTAGAGCAGATTGACCTCTTGGAGATAGAACAAGGAACCTTAAAGGGTGTTTTTTAACTGTCGAAAACACTCGATATAATCTCACAAGGAATATTTTTACTTGACTTACCATAAAAACAAAACAAATCATAAAAAAATATGAAATTCAAAAAAGCATAGAACATGATGCTTTGTGATAGGAATGCAGATTATTTTAATTTAGGAAACATCAAGCACTGGCCTTCGGAAAGAGAAGCCTTTTATCCGTTTAGCAATCTGGGCAGGCAAGGAGCAAAATTGTTCATACAGATAACTAAGAGTAGCACTGACATAAATTACAACAAAAAGGGGATTGTGTCGAGCGGCTTTTTCTATTCCTCAGCAATTGCAAGGGTTTACAAAAAACAAGAGCTAAAATCCACCGCTATATCTACATGCAATCCACGTCCAAAACTGATGGGGTTGAGCCTTTTATCATCTTCGTATGATTAAATATGACTATGTACTCCTATGAACAAGAGTCGCCACACATAGCATTTGACCAAAATTCCTGAAGGTTTTTGCGTACCTCTCTTGAAGAACACAAAAATAATAGGGATATGCAAATCAGCTATTAGCCACTTGTTGATTCTTCTTCACTGTCTTCGCTCTCATCACTGCAAGTCCACAACCACCAGAAATATACATTCAGAAAACAACTATATGTATAAATAACCAACATACACAACACACTGGGTATATAAATCATCAAATGCATGTATTTATAAGCAAGTATGAGCCATCCTAGGCATTACTGCATCCCTGCAATAGAAACAAAAAAGGTGTTCCAAGAACATGTATCATTGCATGGTTCACATAGAATGCCATAGAATGTGAATTGTGAATTGTTAATTATGATATGTGAGGTATCTGTGCATGAGTTGTACTAACATATCCTACAAACATCACCGAGTCTTTCCCAATTGACTTTGTATCCATAATTTTTAAACATATATGCTGGTATTATTTGCAAAGTTGAGATTTAAAGGATCATGTCCATCGAAGTCCAATGGCAGATACTCCCCATTGAGCATTTGGGTTTGGCTGCTATCCAATCATTTTATTCCAGGTCCCATAGTTTGTGTCATTATAATTTCTTCATCAGTATTCATTCTCTTTATGTGCTTCAGAACAAAATCTGTTTTTGTTTCCTTATAGAGCTATATTCAATCAGATACATCATATAAGAATGTCATTTCATGTATACAAACATGAAAAGTATAATTCTGTGCATACATAAATGCAAGCAATATCTACAAGTAAAGAGTGGAACTGTGTGCTTGGTATTCATAAATATACCAATGAACAGAATATGATGGTTTATAGCAAGGTATGACAAAGTGGATGAAATTGAAGTTTTTTTAATCCTTCTAAATTATAGCCAGCACAAACATGAAGTTCCAAAGGAGTTAAATCCCAGAAGAAAACTGAATGTTCAACCAGATTACCTATATTCAGGGTACTTTGAAAGTCGCCTAGCATCCAAGCCCGTAATAAATTTTTGAGCAGCTTGAACATTGTCTGTACCTGAAAAAAAT
Organism: Populus euphratica; assembly: GCF_000495115.2. Classification (NCBI taxonomy): domain Eukaryota; kingdom Viridiplantae; phylum Streptophyta; class Magnoliopsida; order Malpighiales; family Salicaceae; genus Populus; species Populus euphratica. Next base: position 284,863 of record NW_011500090.1, on the reverse strand, counting down.
AAATCCAAAGCATTAAGCAAGGAAACACCTGAAAAAAATAAATCCAAAGCATTAAGGAAATCTCTTAGTTTTCCCGATTCACATTAAACAATGCAAAAGAATTAGAAGACCAAAAACCAGTCAATGAAAGATAAAAGATAGAAGGATCAATTTTAATCTCACTTGACAATTAAAAGACACATAATCAACAGAAAACTGATATTGAATCAATATATGAAGGAAATACCTTTTGTCATCTGGAATGCATGCACAGCACATCTTTCCGCGGCTAGCCTCACCGGAGTACTACTGTCCTTCAAACATTCTGCAAGTGCAGGGCCAATAATGGAAACATGGACCGTAATTGATGGAGGACTTGCCTGAAAAATAAACGCCTCATTAAAGTTCCTGAAATTAAATGTTCATGGATTCCTTATTAGAGTAGAAACACATGAGGGCATACTTTTGCAACAGCTTTTAAAGCAGATAAACCTCTCCTTCTGACTTCACTGGAGTCATCGTGCAAAGCAGACACTATTGTCAAAATGATATCAACATGTGCAGTGGCTTCAGAAGGATCACTCAGAATCTGATGAAGTATAAGCCTTCCCAATGCCTTCGTTGAAGTTTCACGAAGAGGAAACTAATTTGCAGAAGAGCATATTCAGTAACTGGTACAATACAAACACATAAAATTACAACTGTTAGAACTGCAATACCTTCTCATCTTTCAGGGCATCTTTAAGGCATTGCATGATAGATGGAAACATTTGGGATGTAACAACAGAGGAAGGATTGTGCCTAAGCAAGGATGATATGGCGAGTACTGAGCCGTGCCTGGACACCCAGCTAGGAGAAGATGCCAAATTTGAGAGTAGTTCAAGCAGATCATCCAGCTGAGGCTCTTCCATGTACTGCAATGTCATTTGAAATTATGAGAAAACGTAGAAGAAATTGCAAATTTTAATGGAAGAGGTTGGTAGCAAGAAACAAGGAAGGTCCATCAAGAGCAAAGAAAGGTGCAAACAACATGGTGTTCTGCCCAGATACAACTTCAGCTTCTTACCACAGGTTTATTTAGAAAAACTATCTTGAGTCCAGAGAACAGCCAGCATGTTGCACCGCTACTATATCCTAATTCTAGTAACTTCTTGTTGATATGAAAACTATGGCAGGAGTGATATGGTCACTTTAGAGCTAACAACTTTAAAATACCATCTATCATGTTTATCATGCAATTTTACAGCATTTTGTAATTGAAAACCAACTGCCTTAGTATTCTGTTTTCGATCTTTTCTACTCCTTGACTGCAGCACACTGACAGGCCCAAACCTGAATAGCTACAACACTAGAATGCTGTGGCTTATTTTAAGATCCCTAGGCACTGTCCCCGACAGCAAGCCTAGTAGTGTCAGGCTTGGGAGGTGTAAATGGTAATTCACTATTCAAATAAAACAAACATCAGGTCTAAGCCAGAGTTTCAAATATGTCAAGAGATTCAACACTTCTATCAGTTAAAATGAAAACATATATTTGCAAAACCACGATACTCAGAAGTCAGAATACCTAAACCCACCTGTGAAGTGATACCCAATATGCTGGCAGCAGATATTCGGACTTGGTCATCATCATGATGAATTAAATCCTTGAGTTGACTGAAAACACGAACTCTGACAGGATCGCTCACACTTTTCCCAGCATGCTTAAGGACACCTTTTAAAGCTGTGAGAATTGCCTCCCGAACACCAGCATCTGATGCCTGAGCAACAAAATGAAAGTGATTTCATGATCATAACAAAGATCAGTGAAGGGAAAAAAAATAAATACATAACGACTACCAAACCTGCAAGCTGGACAGGAGGTCACTGACTAGAGGATCAACTCTTGTACTGAGTGCACTAAGCTTTCCAAGAGCAAAAGCAGCACTTGTACGAACAGTCCTGCATTTCACTCAAGATCTCATAAGCAGGAAATAGGAACTCACAAACCATAAATAAGCCAAATTAAGAAGACATGCGTAAAGGATATATGTGTGTGTGTGAAAGGAAAATTTTTTCCAATAGACCCACAAATAATTTATGAAACAATTCAACAATAGTTTGACAAATGAGCTTTTAATGTACAAACAAACCTTGTACTATCTTGTAAGCACTTGATAAATGTTGTTTGAAGCTGAGGAAGAAAAGGCCTCAGGGACATCCCACCCTTCCGTATTAAGATGCTCAATGTAGACAAGATGGCACTCTTCACCTGCCAAGGAAACCGGTCGCCTATGATCCGGATGAGAGGCCTGTAATTATAAAACAAATACATCATTATAGTAGGTACACACCTAGGAAACTTCAGCTAATGGGAAAATAATCTTTTTATTAATAAGAGAACTATTAAAAACTATTAAAATCAAGGCATCATAAAGCAATAAGCACCCCAAGCACTTAGGAACATTAAAAAAGGGAGCAAAAAGGAAATTCAAAATTTATGTGGTCATTATGAGCTCTAACCACAAGCATCCAGTTTAATGAAGACCATTAAACTAACAGCACCTACAGATAAATGATACACATAATCTGAAATATGTACAAGGTGAGCTCAAAGAGATTGAAGACATGCCATATATGTACAGGTGAGCTCAAAGAGATTGAAGACATGCCACATATTCAATACCCATTTCTTTGTGCAGACCATTAAACTAACAGCACCCACAGATAAATGATACACATAATCTGAAATATGTACAAGGTGAGCTCAAAGAGATTGAAGACATGCCATATATGTACAAGACCATGATTTTAGGGGCACATTCTTGCTAAAAGAATAAATTGATTGCGTGAAACTAGCAAAAATGTGATTTAACAGTTAAATTATCCTTGCTGAGAAAAAAAATCAGGAATTTCCCATCCATGAAAAAGAAATAAAAAAAAATGATCCAAATCTGGTGTTGTAGAAGCAGCAATCCAATGACAAGATGTGTTGATATTACATATCACTCAAACCTAACTACACACATAATCAGTCGATTTATAGAAGCCACAAAATTATAATTCACAAAAGCAATATTTCCCAAAGACGGATGACACATTGTTAACCACCACAGTACTTTATGGTACATTAATTCTAGAAGTCAAAACTTATACTAACAATTTTCAGATATATTAACATTTAGTATAAACTAGATTTCGTAAAATGTATATGGTCCATACCCAGTGATTGGAATGACAAAATCCTTCAATGCTTTTTCACTAGTCACTTCAATAAGCTCCCCAAGACCCAGTGCTGCCTGCTCTCTTAATTCAGCAGAGCCACTTGTCAGACCCTAAAATGTCATAAGATGTCAGAGAATCACCAGAAATGAGACAAGAGGCACAAATAACTATGATCAGTACTTTTTCTAACCCAGTAGTCAACTAGACAACCAAACGTGTTTAACTGACAGGATCACAAGACACACACACACACACACACATGTATATATATAACAGGATAAAAACAACTTTCATGAAAACAGGAAAACTGACACTAGTAATAAACCACCCAATGGAAGAAGTGAGGCAGTAACAATACACTTCCGAAACCATATCATTAATTGCTAGTAAATCAGCAAGCATTGCAGACACATAGCATCTAAATGGCTGGTTGAGGAAAAAAAAGGCCTTCCCAAGCTCACAAGAAGAAATTGTTACCATGGCCAATTTAACTACAGATAAACAGAGTGCATGGGAAAAAAGAAAAGTGGGAATCTCAAATCAAGTTTTCTAATCTTTCTTGAAGATTTCTCAAAAATAAAAGTGAATCGTAGAATTTAACAAACCAAATCTAAAATACATGCTGCATACAAGGATGATGTCAAACAAAAAGAAAAAAAAGAAGGAAAATAACAATATTCTGACAACTATGGATAACAAAAGAAAAGCATGAGAAGGACAACATTATGACAGTAAGAATATAAGCATCCATACTTGAAGAAATATCGGAAGCAATGGCTGAAGAGCTTTTGGGAGACAGAAACCTGGAATGACAACTGGTCCTCCCTGCAAAAATATTGAAATGGACATAAATACCCAGATGAGTCATCCTTCCACAAATCAGACAAAAAAGTTAAAAGTTTCTGTGCATTCTGTTAACAGTATCATAATGCATACCCAATTGTCTACACTGTAGAATAGTGATCACTAACCTTCTTTTTCCTTCGCTCTTTATCTCTGGACGTGGACACAGCATCACGTACTAATTTTATATATGAAGGAAGCACCTCCTTAGGAACAGAACCAATAACCCTTGATAAAGCTTCCCAAGCAACCTATTGAAAAGAACATTAGATACAATTTATGGAAGAGTAAAGAAGACTGAATTATGCATTTGATAGATACCTCAACAGTTGATGAATCTGAATCACTCAGCAAAATGATCAGAGTAGATATCATATTTGGTGCTTCATCTACCAAATATAACTTGCTGTATTTGAAGAAAAATCCTATCAGGTATGATGAACTTCTTCTGATCGAAGCCTGACACCATAAATATACAGAACCAAAATTAGTGATAAATACATACATGTTTGTGTGTGTGTGATTGTAGAGAGAGAAAGAGAGAGAGAGCATGGAAGGGCAAGGATAGCTGGGCTACATACCAGAGTATCCCCAACACCTTTTAGAAGTTCTGCTATCAGATACTCAACACCTTCCTCATCTATGACCAAGGCCACTGTTTCTGCAGCCTTCTTAGCCAGAGTTTGAACATCCTACAAACTCCAGTCATTAGATAATCTAGTAGGATAAACAGCATTTTGAAGATTTATTTTAAATGAAGGTGATATACACTAATGTCAAAAGATGATTGATATTTAGAGCTAGGCAAACAAGAGTTGAAATTTAATATGGCTTCTTCAAATTAGTTGCATACCTTGTCCTCAGCACCCATTGCAGAAAGTAAAGCAGGAAGAATAGTACCAAGGTGAAAGTTAAGACCGGGTCCTGCAACCTCAGCTAAGGCTCCCAGTGCATGTGCATTGAAGGCACTGGATACATATTCAAAGTCTTAGAAAAAGAGCAATCATAATGTGTGTTTGTGTGCATGTTTGCAAAAATTATAGCAACTCAAGGAAGCTACACATACGAAAGGGGAAGATGGACCAGCTTGGGCAAAATATGAGGCAGTACAGCTGTAGTCCTGACACTGAAATTCACAAGAACAAAAATTAACCACATTTCACAGTAGAAAAGTAGAAAAATATACACAAAAAGACTTGACTCTCAATACATAAGCTGCACAAGGCATTTACCTTAAGATTTGTTTGAGACCATCAAGCGCCGTATCAGAGGTTTCATCATCCTCCAGAGCATGCAGCAGTGTTGGAACAATTTCATCAATTGCTTGCATTCCAGCACTCTGAATAAAGAGACAATTTAGGAGCCTCATAAATTAATATCTAAACGAGAACTTAAAACAAAACCCAGAAGATAGAAATGATGTACCTTGTACAGAGTGCTGAATGCTAAGCCTGCAGACTCACGCACCTCAGGCATGCTGTTAACATATGTTAACGTCAAAATTTATCATACATTCGAGAGATTTAGAAAATTACTAGTAGAAATACTGAACTAACCTATCACAAAGGGCAGTCCGGATTGTAGGGATGAGTTCATCCATAAAACTCAATAATTGACTCTTCACAGCACTTGCCATCACTTCACTCAGACCAATGCATACACCCTGTAATTCCAAGCCATCTAAGAATTACATGACAAATAACCAAAAAGTAACCTTTGTAATTTCCTTATGATTGATCAATTCTTCTATTTTTCTTGTGACCAAAATCCTTGAATAATGTTTTCTATCAACTTTGAAAAAAGAAAAAAAATTCCTTGATTAATGTCTGCATATCATATTGAGAGATGAGGAGATGGGGTAGACCACATGGTGATTTCAGTGCATGCATGGTTTACATGCATATGGTTAATGGATTGAAACTTCATGATCAAGATCCATCTGCAAGTTAGAAGCACAAGAAGCCTTGTATCTGCCTGTTGGGTTTAGTTTATTATAAAGTATTGATGGGGAGGGGAGTTTCAAGAGAGAAAGTGTACAAACTACTGCAGCTACAGATAAAAATTTTACTTGTCTTCTGCTAGCATTAGGATCCTTTAGCCCCTGGGATAGGATTGGGATGATCAAAGGAAGCACTCTTTCACCGAGCTTTCGAACAAGTTCACCCAATGCTCGTGCAGCAACCTACATTAAAAATCAAAATAAAAACAATTTTTTTACCAAATAAATACTGGAAAAAAAAAAAGGAATCAGGAAACTACAATCTGAAAATAAAAGAAGCACAGACCTGCCGCCTTTCAGAAGACAACGATGCCAGAGAAGAAATTAAAGTATTCATTAAAACTGGCATTATTTCCTTAAGAGTCTTCGGAGTATTGGCCACAATTGTTTTCCATACATGTAAGGCAGCCTGAACAGAGGGACAGGAACATTCAGTCTACATACATGCATAAAACACATAAAAAGCAAATGCAAGAGCGAGAGTTGAAAATGTGCCACTACCTGACGCACAGATAAACTGACATCAGTCCGGACCATGTATAATGCAGCAAGAATTTCATTACGCTTATCTCTTCCTAAAACCTCAATAATAGCACGTCCATGTGCTTCAGTACTAGAACCTTCATCATCACTACCCCCCTCAAGTAAGGCTTTTCCAGAAGTCCCAGCTACCTGGACATGTAAAAAAGGCAATCTCAGAAGGATATCAAAAGGAACTTGCAAAATGGAGAACTGGAAAGAGGTGAACTAGTATGAACCTTAAACAAGAGATCTCCTAACAATTCCACTGAGCTTTGCCGGATGCGCCAATTATCATTGAAAATACCATCTTCAACAGCAGGAAGGAGAAGAGGCAAGGACCTAAGGATGAAAAGGGACATAATAATATAAAATAGCACAGATCCAACAAAGATTACAGATCACACGAATATGCAAAATATTCTTAAGACATAGACAGCTATCACAGACTGCATGTAACTTTCATGAAATCAGAATAATTTCAAGTTTATTGGAAATAAAATTTAAAATGCCCAAGAAATGGCAACATGTTTTTGCCCCAGTCAGAACTTCAAGAAATTTCAGTTCCAAACATGTAGGAACCAAAAGTAAATTTCAATCCAGCGCCAATAAAATACAAGGAAACATGGCAAGATTATGAATGCATACGTTGTTGCATAGTGCTCCACCAGGACATGGCCAGCACCCAACGCTGCATCACGAACAGATTCATTCTCATCCGCAAGACCTGTAGGAGTAAACCAGCCACTTTATTATAAGCTGGGTTGTTCTACTACTACTACCAGTACTGGGAAAAAAAATCACAAAGAAAATTTATATTTAAAAAAGGAATTGAACAATCTAAGCGACCAAAACTACAAATATCCTTCAAAATTACTGAACCTACCATCTAAAATTGCAGGCAACACCTGCTGCAAATAATTCTGGAATTGAACGCCTAAAGATCTTGGCAGATACTGCAAATAAATTAGCATAAAAAGGACATAATCAGAGAAGGGTCATAAGCAAAATCCAAAGTGGTTTGAGGGGAAAAAGGAACTTTATTTGACACATTTTTTTATGAGAATATTAGCTGACGCAAATTAGTTCACCTTGAAAAGTGTTAAATATCCATCACGCACAGATGCCTTTTGATGAGAACAGTTTCGGATAATATCAGGCAGCACATGTTCAAAGTATCCCGTGCCAAGTGCAGATAGAACCTGGAGATAGATAAACAAAAGCCCCTAACTTAAGTACACCCAATTAAAAGAAGTCTGCAAATTCCGAAAACTAGTGTTTTCTTCAGGAAGTATCACTTCATAATCATAACAAGTATTCATTTTCAGATTAATTGCCTTCTTCTAAACACAATAGACATAATAGCTGTGCTATTGTCATATTAATTGCAGAAGACTTGAAGAAACCTTATGTACATAATGAGCTGCTTAATTAAATGAAAAGTGGTTCAGTAGTCAACTAGAAAGTTGTAACCAATAATACCTCACTCAAGCCTTGAGCAGCTCCAGAACGCTCAACATTACTATTATCAGTTTTAAGAGAGTCAAACAGCCAAGGAACAAGATCAGGGAAGTTTTCCTCGCCCATTCCTCGTATAAGAGATCCAATGGCCCTTGCTGCCACAGACCGAACTTCTGGAATTGGATCCACAAGAACCTGTTCTTATTCAAAATCAAAACTTAATCATAGAGGACAAACAGTATACAAAATATGTACTTAACTCCAGTGATAACAGTACCTTTTTAACTTCGGGAAGAAGCAACCCTATGTAAGGAATCATATCCTTCGGTTCTGTAACTAATGAACACATGTTTCCAACTATTTGTGCAGCTTTCTTTTTAGTTTCAGCGCTCCTCTCCCTAAGACCCCTATGAACTATAGGTACCAATAGTGCAAGTGATGGGGCATCAATTGAATTAATGAAAGTTGTCTGCAAGAAACCAAAAGGCATATAGTGACATGAAACAGATTAAAATAAAACTGATAAACTAAACAAATGTTCATCCATAAACCTTACCTGGAGGAGAATATCAAGAGAATATTTTGTGTACTCATTGGGGTCTGTTAGGCCCATGAGAAGCGTAGGGACAAGAGAAGATATTTCTGGATTCTTTATCACACTCCCGACCTGGGATGACATTATGAAGAGTTAGTCATGAAACACTACGCATCAAGAGCATACTGTGAACAATAAATCACAATATATATAACCTGCTGGAGTGCCATTTGTCCTGCTGACTGGACTTTGGGATGCGTATCAGTTAAAACCTAAATTTGGAAACAAAATTCCAAGGTCATGAATTTTTGTTTATTTAAAGAAGGCTAAGCAACAAGGCTTGTGTATGCAATCATAAACCTCTGTGAGTTTGGGCACAATAGTAGGAAGGCATTGAGACAATTGTTGAGGAGCGCAGTATGCCATAGCACCAAGTAGTTGTACACTGCTTTGCTTTGTCCGCCAGGCTTTATCCTCAAGACCCTGAGTTTAAAAATGTACAGGCAACAATTTGATCAGTTAAGCACTCTGAAAGCACTGCAACATAATCCAAATAGCAAGACACATCAGGACAAATAAACAAATGGGGAAAAAATAATAATAATACAAAACACTATGTCAACAATACTAATATAATAATAATACAAAACACTATGTCAACAACACAAATAACAATACTAATAAGAATCATCATCATTGTCACATTCATTGCTATCTTTAGAAAAAAATCAAAGACAGCTAAACAAGGCACAAGCACAATAATGGCAAGCAACATAGTTCGCTTTCACCTCTGCTTGTCAATATCTGCTTTATTTATCTTAGTCAACTAGCTAGTATAAAAAGCTATTTGATTCAATTCAGAACACAGCTAACAGATCATAAATGTCCACCATCCAGTGAAATAAAAGAATTTTATTATCCAACTGAAGTATCCGTACTGATCAAGCATAAGGGTGGCAGTATAATGAGACCACACAAAAATCATTACATGATTACTAGAGTTAAATTATCAACTTTTAATACAGAAAATTTATCCCTATGACAGAATAAAAACCAAGTCTCTATCCATAGTATGGTCCCTCAAGATTTAGAACTATATGACCAGTTCAATTATTATATCTTATCAAACAAATGTTGAATATGTAACGATTAAAGGCACCTTTAGAATCCAAACAAATGTTGAATATGTAACGATTAAATCCACAAAAGGCACCTTTAGAATTGATGGAAGCACAAGCTTCACCCCCTGTGCACTAAGTTGAGACATCATTGAACGAGCAGCACATTCAGCAGCTTCACGAACTGCTACAACTTGGTCAGAGAAAGAAACCAAAAGTAACGGCAACATTTGAATCACATACCTGGATAAAAACAGGAAAAATAGATGCACTAATCATACAAAGAAATCTGCACAGACAACATTCCAGTTTTAGGCTACAATTATTTATACATACGGTTCAAACAGTTTTCCAAGTGTTTCACAAAAGCACTCAAAAGCCAGTTGGGCTCCTTCACGACGTTTTGCTGAACTCCTGTAGTTTGAAAGAAACACAAGCTCGTCAAAGACCAAAATTAAAAAATACAAAGGTGAATAACTACAGTAAGAAGCGCTATTTGGCTTTGGCTTGGCAGACAGGGATCCCCTCCACCCACACCATGACAACTAAATGAACAAGAACCCTATTGGGAAAAAAATTTATTCTTGACAACCAATCACTGTTCATGTCCACAAACAATAAAAGGATCAGAAAATTTTTAACTTGAGAGGAACTACTAATATTGCCAAATATGATTAAAGAAAATGACCAGAATCAGACGAATATACCATTTTAATAAAACTAAAACCAACCAGAGTGTGAATATACCTATCTGCAAGACTTTCCCTTATTGCAGCAGCAATTCCATACTTCTTCAAGCAAGATATTCCATATCCCTTGACCACTCCAGCAAGTCCAAAAGCTGCTCCTCGGCGTTCCCCATATTTGTCACTATTCATAAGTTGATCCAATAACCTAGAAACAAGAGCAGGTGCATCATCCTGATGCAAGAAAAAGAGATGTTAGGGCAGCTTGTAAACCCAGACATAACAACATGAAAATTCAGAAATATTCTGCCACTAGTTCATTTTATTTTTTTTGGAGATGGAAGAATTAGAAAAGGACACGAGCATCAATGTATTACAATAACTAAATGCATTGATATGAGACTTAGATTTTAATTTGAGGCAAAAATTGCTTCATACTTTCTTTGACTGCATTAGTGGAGATAAGCAAAACGAAACTGCCCGCTGAACAGCCTCTGATGGAGTATTCAAAACATCCAACAACTTCTCCACCACTGCATGGACTTTCGGATCATCCTGCAAGAAAATACAGATGTTAAAACCAAACAAGAAAAAAAGCTTGATGAATTTGCTATGAAAGGAACACTGGCACATAAAATCAGACCTTAGCCAAGTGTTTTGCCAAGGCTCCGGTAAAAATAACAACACCTTCACGAACCAAATCATATTTTTCCTCATCTGATGCCTAAGCACAAGAAATTATATGAGAGGGACAAATATAAAAGGTTAAATAATCTTTAATCATTACATCAGAGTCTATCCATCTATAGAATTCATGACGTATGGAAACATAATAAAAAAGGTCAAGCACGTTATGATTTAAATGAAGACTGACCTTCTTGTTCAGGTAGTTCTCAAAGATTGGAAACAACAAGGAAACATTGTCTCTTCCATGCTTATCAATAATTATGATGCCAGCATTGATCATTCTCCCTCGAACATCAGCATTAAGGTCACCCTAAAACATAAAAGGGTTAAACCCTCGAACATCAGCATTAAGGTCACCCTACATAAAAGGGTTAAGAAAAACAGAAACACTGATTTATTCAGACCAATTTATAGCTAAGATGACAAACACTTCAAGGCATACAGGATCGTCCATACCAAACAAAATGATGAAATGAAAATGATTATTCTCCTTGATATGAGGTAAAAATGCAACCAAAAATATGCTTTAAGAAGAAATAATATAGCTTTCTTCTAATTAATGAATAGATAGATAATGGAAATCTTAATCTACTAAGAAACATAGCAGATCAGTACTCCATTGGTAACAGCAGTGTTTTCTGGGTTAGACAATAACTGCAATGAAAAGCTCTTTAAGCATAAGTGTAATATTAAGTAGTACTTTGATTAAATGACTGTAGCTACCTAGTCTCCAAAAATGGATGTGATAATTTGGGGAAGTAATTATTTCTTAACAATAAGCCAACTTAATTGAAGCGAAATGGCAAAGCAAATCTTACCAATGCTCGTGATATGAGGAATGTCATAACAACAGGGAGGTCTTTTGTTCTTAGAACATCAGCAGCAGAATGTAAAGCCAGTGCTATTCCTTGTCTGCCCAGCCAACCAGCATCAACAGTATCCTCACCAAAGCCAGCATCACGGATGTATAAAGAAAATAAAGTAGAAAGAGATTCCTGAGGAGATCAATAAAAAAAAAAAAAATATTAGAAAACAGCACACAGAAGAAGAATCATAATTTTGTCACACTAACCTGTATACTATCTGGATTTTCATCCAAAGCAGCAGCTAATGCCTCTGCAGCAGCCAACCGCACATTGTAATCAATATGAGAAAGTGCTTTGAAAAGTCCAGAATAATTGGTCCCAAAGTCATGTCCATAGCGATCCCAAATATCCTCTGCAGCTTCAGCAACTAACTGTAAACATGGAGTAAAAAACAAAGTGAGTGAGTTCAAATTAATAACAAAAACAAGCGACTAAATGAAATAATTAACTAATGAAAACCAGTATGATAATTTGATCAACTAACCAATGACTTAAAAACAACAAGGTAAAATAAGTGAAATTTAAGATGGAAGAATGTTACAGGATCAAGTTCAGAACCATGTACTCTATATAATTGTAAACATGAAGAACAGTATCTTTTGGAGGATTCATTGCAAACACAAATTAGTATGAGAACACATTGCCATAACAAGGTGGGCACTCATCAACACAAGGGGCTGGCATGACTGGCACAACAAGTCCCGTGCCATGGACAACTATTTCTTAGGCCCAAACAGACCAAGAGATACCCTGTGCATGAAAATATAAAAAATAAAAAGGAAACCAATAGAAAGTTTGAAACCAACAGAAGGTTTTAACTGCTCGCAACCATACAAATCAGAGACGTAACAAAAGTGGTTGAACTTGCCCTGATTCTGTATAAACTTAATCAAATTGCCTACTAGGATCAAATCCACTAATTATATGATGGCAGTTAAAAGAAAATCACCAGATGACCAAAGAACTACTTGTTAATTCACCAACTAGAGCATGCAAGTTAGCTGTTTGTATTTATTGTGCATTTCCAGATCCACTATTTGACTGGACCATAAATGGTTAATAGCCCAGTTCACAGAATTTCCAGGTGATGTTCAAGCAATCAAACATGGACCATAAATGGTTAATAGCCCAGTTCATAGAATTTCCAGGTGATGTTCAAGCAATCATTGATGACACTAACTTAATTCAAATGTCTCAGAATACTTCTATAATGAGCAATCATTATATGACAAGTGAAGATCTTTCTAGTGTATTCAAATGCAGAGTCACAACTTAAGTCACAACATTAAGTTGCTCAATCATTCAAGGTCTTAAATAGATGTTTTGATGGCTGTTACACAATCCCTTGTATGATAAACTTTACCATATGCATATGAAATTTAGCTAAACCTCCAGGAAGGTTACAGCATTTAAGTTACTCGAGAAGCAGCAAATAACAGACAGATCAAACTAAAAAATTTGGGAAAGGACCATGGATACATAAAAATGCATTTAGCCTCTGGTAAATTTACCAGGAAATATAAAGTATGAGTAGCATTGAACATGATAGGTAAATGAAGGGTAAGGATAGAACTAACCTAAATATCTACAAGAGATCCTTGAATCCAGAAGGAGAGTTAAGATATCTAAAGTTGACTAGGCAATACTAAATGCCAACATTCTCAATGATAGTTCTCCTTGGACAGACAATTATCCAATATCAAAGTACAATGCTTTATATAGGGGCAAAATGACCATATCTAGATAGGAAATAGAATCCTAACTAAGAATAATACATGTTGAATAAAAAACTAAGAAACACCCAAAGCTCTTAAATAGACAGACTTATAAATTGATGATGATGGCAGAAAATATGAATTTGGAAAGCACAACAAGAGTGAAACAGGGAATTTAGTAGTAGATGCCTCACAGCACGCAGTACATTTTAAGCAATAAAATATCAAGTCACGAGAATCTTCAAAGTGGAGGAACAAGTTTGATGCACTTGCAAAAACAATGAAAAAAAAATGCAAGGTTGACATTTATAATTACACATCAAGGGGAAGAAAATATAGGTGAACAATCAATAGAACAGGTGATGGAAATAAGCTGAAGAAACTATCCACTGGACTATTTCCTGTTACAAAACAAAAAGTTCATTACCAAATTCAATTACATCAAAGAAAACCACAACTGGCAAACCAAACCTTTTCTGGATCATGTAGAGCAATCCAAAGACTAGTTGCAACCTCAACATTCTCGGGGACAGATCGGCTGGCAACTGCTGGAATACATTTTATGGCATTTAAGCAGGCCATTCTTACATGAACATCTTTTGCATACACTCCATACAGTGCCTGTAACCATAAATATTTGAAAATAAAATCATGGAAGGTTAAACAGAGTTACATGAACAATGAAACCAAAGTTAAAATGTATCATCATACAGGTGCAACTTCCTCTGGTTGTAAACCTAGGCACAATTCATTTAATGCTGGTCCAATGGAGCCCTGATAGGCAGGAACAACACCTAGAACATGATAAAGAGCCTGCAACAGAAAGATTGAATTATATTGCACGCAAAAAGAAAACAGACAGAAATCTGAAAAATCATATATATCACATTGGTTAATCAAAAACGAAAGTTTAGATATCTAACTGATAGCATTCGAAGTCTAGGAAGGGGTAACAGTGGATCCATGTGCAAATAGAGAATACGAAGCACATCATCATGAAGTCCAGTCTTCTTGGGTGATAATAGAATGTGCTCCATTATCTGAGAACAATGACATTGCATATAGATTAACAAGAAGTTGCAATGAATTTAGTTATACATGATAAGGAGGAAAACTTACAGGAAATACAAAAGTAAAAGAATCTACAGGAAGAGGTCCAGGTTTACAAGACACAGATAAGCCATTAATTATTCTCTCAAAAAGACCCAATGAAGGACTCTCATTGGCTTCCCCATCACCAGCTATTGGAATAAGATCCAAGAGAACACTGACATCCTTGGTCACAATAAGGCGTAGAGCAGTAGCAATGTCAAGAGCCCAATGACAAAGAGGTGCGGCTGTACATCTTGATAGCTTCACCAAGGTCTCATAGGCCACGTCACTCACTATAGGTGACTGTAGCAAAGGGTCAACAAACTTAATCTGATAACATGCACAAAAGAAGAGGATTAGGACCACATAGAGGAGCTTAAAGTATAAGAAGAATAAAAACCCTTAACGATACAAGCACTGAAACAAAATTTAAATCACCAGATCCAAGAGAGAGAATCAGAACTCATATGAGAAACAGATTAGGACCAATATGGAAGAAATTATCTAACATGAAAATTATTGTTTCCAAACAACCATCATAAAATTAAAATATCTAGCGGGCTCTTAAAATGAACAATAGCAAGCATTGATATATCGTTCTCTCCCATCTCCTAGCATGCAGATGTTCATACAATAAAAGTGATCAAAGCTAATTGCTGAGGAATTGGGGATCAGAAAAGGAAAGGCAGTTGAAGTTTAGTTTCACAGCGACCATTTAAGAGAACCGCAGACAAAAGGAAAGGCAATTGAAGTTCAGTTTCACAGTGACCATTTACGAGAACTGTAGACTAATTCACAGTGACCATTTACGAGAACTGTAGACAAAAGGAAATGCAGTTCAAGTTTAGTTTCACAGTGACCATTTAAGAGAACTGTAGACTAATAACAACATGTGCTGCAGCTACGCATCAAACATTTTGATCTTCGCATAAAACAGAGTAAGAAGTAGAAGAACTGTCACATTCTGACATAATGCTTGTGAAATATCACCTGTTTGTCTATACATCAACAAAAGTAACACATAAAGAAAAGCAGGTTGCATGACACGAACCAGGGAAGGTAGTTGACTGTGTGCAAATACAGGGTTCGAGATGGCCATTTCCCCAAGAGCTCTCAGCATCAACGAAAGGTTGTCCTGTATACCTCTAACCTTATCTCGTACAGCTGCCTCCTCCTTCAGCAATAATTCACGAGCCTCTTCTTTTGCTGTCTTTCCTTTATCTACAAAAACCAGAGACAATGAAACAAAAGCATGTTAAACAGGAAATAATTTTAATGACTACCAGTATCAATTAATTTACCAAGTGCAAAATAACATGCCAGCTTTCTTCATCAACTTCCCAATATCCTTTTTACCCAAACCAGCAGCTTCTCTACCAGTTGGTTCTCTCTTCGCAAACTGATTAGAATTGACATCATCCTGGGAAGAGAGAGAGTTGCAAATGAAAATAACATCAGGTGGCAGTAGGAGCAAAAAAAGTAAAGAGGAATAAATGAAAAGGAATAATCACTACCGTGTCACTGTGGTCCTCGTACATCCGAAAACGGCCCTTCGCCTGTCTTGTGTTCTTAGAAGCAACAGATTCTGCAACATAAACGCCTTGCTCACTAGAAAGCATTCCTTCAGGGGTATGAAAAATCTGAGAAAAAATTTACAAATAAGTAAAACAAAACACTAGGTCAAAAACACAGAAAACAAAAGAAATTCTGAGACCAAGGCTAGCAGATTATAGAAGGCCATCGTAGCAACAAGAAACATTTATCCTTACATAAATACAATGAACCAGAGGGAAAATATATGGGAAAAAGAATTGATAGTACAAAAGTGGAATTAATATGCTCCTGTCATCTAAGCTAGGGCCATATTTTCATTGCCAAAAATCCTCAAATGACATCTTCTCATCTAAACAAACAATCATTGGAATTTCTGGATACACAGATTCAGTAGTGGCCGCAAGAAAATGTCAGCTTAATAATATATATTGTCACATTAACAAAGGTCAAAGCCCAAGAAGCTCAATCAACCAAATGACACATGGTCGCCACACCAGTCATTTGTGTCAACAATCCTGTGCTGGTCCAGAAACAAGAAATGGAAAAGGCCTATGACATGCCCTGGTCCTGGCCAATGCACACCCAGCAGTGAGCTAAAATGTCATCCTAGTGCACAACGTCAAACAGATCTAACAACCATACAGAAAGAGCCACTATGACAACATATCCCTCCCAAGATTGGAAAGCTGAACCTGACTCTGGAAAAGACAAAATGACAACATATCCCTTCCAAAATTGAAAAGTTTATCTCTCATTTCAAACATGTATAGTCTACAAGCAACAAACTTGAGAATAACATTGCTATAAGAAAGTGACTGGTACTATATTTGGCAAATCCAGTATTGAGCAATTAAGTGTGTTTAGGAACAGTACTCGAATATCACTCTCTGAAAGCATATCATGTGCATTACGGTCTGGAAGATTTTTCAATTGCTGGCAAGGAGAACAAGAAAATTATGGTCAGCAGTCAGCAGTAACAAATATGGCCAATTGGCCATAATTCATCAAGATTTCATTTAAAACAGCACAGTGGATATATAAGTAACAACCTTTTCAAATGCCAAGTACATATCTCTTGGTGTTATGGACATTAA
>NW_011500090.1:259569-263805 GCF_000495115.2 Populus euphratica | reverse complement strand
CCCCAACCGCTTCCAACACAATCTCAGGGTTCCGCTTCAACATTTTCACCAATGACGGTAACACTACATTCTGAAAATCCTCATGTGACAAATGTCTAAACAGCGGATGAAAACACTCACTAAGCTCTTTTACTGGCTTTTCTCTAGCATTCAAAACCGCTTTTGAGTATATATCCATAAATATAGACTGCACAAATGAAATAACAACAATATCAAAAACTAACACCACAAACAACAACTAACATCCCATAACACCACAATAACCCAAAATCAAACAATATCTAACCTTGCATTGCTCAAAACGAGAACTTGATGCACTCGAAAACTCAAGTAGTAACCGAATTAACTCCGGACTTTCTTTATATGCAACCCGCCCATTCTTTAGTTCCTCGATGTATATCTTATAAATATCGGGCGACTATCACAAACAATCAAAATTCAACTTTAAAATCAATAAAATCAAATTTAAAAAAAATGGAAAATCAAACAAGCACCAATTAACAATCATCTTCACTAAACCTGCGAAAACAAGTGAAAGAATATCCTTTTGCAGGCTCTTCGCTCCCGAAATGATCGTTGCATCACAAGATTAACCAATCCGGCCTGCGCAGAAGCTACTCTAGAAACTGCATTTTTAGAAACTGAACTGAATTGACTTTTAGTTAACAACAAAACGGACCAGTTAAGTAGCCTATAACATCCAACATGTGATTGAACTTTCAATTGCTTCTCCATTGCCTGAACCACCGCGCCGGCGAAACTTTTCATGAAGATAACCTCATTTAATGACTTGATAATCACATCATCGACTGCCTTTCTCGATCGGCGATCATCGTATATGAATAAAGTCCGGAAAATGGTGTCCACTAACGTCGATGCTAGTTCGACTGTCATCTCTGCGTTGGCCAGAAGGGAGACGACATCGTGACGGAAGATCCGGATGCGGAGCTTGGTGGAGGAGGTGGAGACAGAGGTAGAGAGAGAAGTGAGGGAGTCCGCCATTGTTGGAGGAGATCCGGATTAGGGATTATGAAGGTCCAGGGAATGACTGTAGTATTTAGAGTGTAGGGTTTTAGAAAGAGAGTGGCGTATTTTTTCTGCAAATGGCGGTTCTTGGGCTCTTAAAAGGGAATTTGGTTGAGGCCCATGGCTTGTTGAATTAACCTTTGATGATAATGATAATCCATGTTTAAGTATTGTAATAATTATATAATGTGTGCATGCCTGTTGTCGACGATAATCACATCTTTTGTACATGCATCCATAAGAATGGTGATTTCGTTGCAAGATGCGGCTCGAGTGCCCAAATCTCTCTTCTAAATATAACTTCAAGGCAACATGGAATTCACTATTTCTGAAGCTAATGAATTTGGGTTGATTTTTTTTATTTTAAAAGTATTTTTAAAAATAATTTTATTCTAAATTAATATTTTTTAGTATTTTTAGATTATTTTAATATACTAATATTAAAAATAATTTTAAAAAATTAATGTATATTCAAGTAAAAAGCACTTTAAAAAAAAATCGCTATTATATTTTTAAACATTTTGTTAATCTTCATGTACTTTAGCCAGAGATGTTTCTAAAAAATTTCAAAAATACTATTTCAAAATAATTTTTATTTTTTTAATGTTTTTAAATCATGTTGATGCATTGAGATCAAAATTAGATTCAAAAAATATTATTTTAATGCATTTCCAAACTAAAAGTACTTTGAAAAGTCACGTACCACAATGACAAATACTACCTTAATGTGTTTTTAGTATGGTGGTTAGGGTGCTTTTAAAGAATATTTTTCGCTTGAAAATTTGTCAAAATAATTATTTTCTTTAGATTTTTTATTATAGATATTAGCGCATCAAAATTTAAAAAAAAAACACACTAAAAAAATCAATTTAATATTATTTCAAGGCAAACTCATTTTTTAAAATATCAAAAAACAGAAGTTACCACACTCTTAAATGAGTTCTTCATATTTGGTGTTTTGAACTCAACCATTGGACTCAGTCTTATCAAAACCTCAAATAGTTAGGAACTAACCCTTGGGTGTCATCAACCCGAGACCTTGGCACTCTTAATTTAGTCACTACTCAATCCCATTTTTCTTGACCTGTTGGCTTTTTATACTCTATCTTAGTTGATTCTCAAACACCCTTGTTTCGACCTGATCTTCAAGAGAATCCAACTCTTTAAGCATTTGAACTCTTTTTATGTTTGAACATTAGACACCTGGCCTTGATTTCTTAAAGTTTCATACTTGTTCTCATCTTAATTTTAAAGCATCCTAGATTTGGTATTGGCCAAATCCATTGACACCTTACTCTTGATTTAATTTAATTTTTAAACTTCAGACCCGATCTCAACCCCAATGGTTATTACAATATACATTTTTACTACTATTTTACCTTTTATTCCAATGATTATGCCATTATACCTTTGTTTTTTTTCCTGATAAACAACTTACTTATGAACCTAACATATCAATCATCCATATTAATACTATGATTTGTTCATGTATTTAGTATGATATAGTAAAAACTCTTTGTTTCTAAAATAAATAGATCCATTACCTCCATATAGACTACTCCACCCTAAACCTCTACCTCCTCATTCCTTCAACCTAATGCACTCATAATCTTTACAATATCATCATTATCCTATATGGAACTTGGATGATAATATTATTTTTTTTTCACATCCACTTTAGCTTTAGCGCCATCATAATTGTGATTACTATCATAATCATATTTTATATTTTTCCCCTAAATTTACATTTTTCTTTCAAATAATAATAATAATAATAATAAAAGATGGACCCAATCATAATAGAAAACACAAAAGGGTTTTAGCCCTTTATGAATGGCCAATTAGCTCTACTCTATTATTTATCTCTTACCCATTATAGATAAATAAATAAATAAAAGCATGCCTAACACTTTCTCTAACATCTCACCTTTAAATTTAGCCAAAACATCTTGCAACCTTAAAGATGCTTTCTAACCATGCCAAAATAACTGGCTAAAAAATAAACTAAACTTGGAACTTTAATATTAATATAATTAAAAGGTAGGCTTGGAAAGGGGAAGGACTTCCACATAAAATAATGTGGAAAGTGGGGGAAAAAAAGAGATAAATTGTATGTGTGTGCAGAATGTCAAGGGGGAATTATTTTGATTGAACAAAAGAAAATCATGGCTCGAATATAGCAAAACACCACAATTTATAGTGCCAGTCCTCCATCGCAAAACCCGTCTCCAAGGTGCATTCTTTTCTCTATAACAACTTCTTTACCTTTATATTATTGTCACCATTTATCTCCTGTTCTTACCCATAACTTCCTCACCATCGGCCATAACAGAGGAGTAATAGTGCTCATCTCCCAGAAGCAACATACTTTAACTGCAACCTACATAAACAAAGATGAGACTCCTTTTTTCTTTTTCTTTTTTTTTTATTGATAAATGTTAAGATTTTCTTATCTTTTCCACCCATATTTATCATGATAACCCTAATTTGGAAGGACGATTGCTGCAACACCGCATACGTGTGACAAAATAACAACTCCATTGAGAATTTTTGTGGGCTAAACTTTGTTTATTTGCTTGATTATTGTATTTTATTTTTTTAGTTTGTACGTTTTTTTCTTTTTATGCTTTAAATCTTACTACTTTATGTCCATCATTTTTATCAACATGCATTCTTTTATACATATGGCACATATATTTGTATATTAGATATAGACTAATGCCTTATGCATCACTTACTTTTATTTTTTGAAGCATACACAAACTCTTATGTTAGGTGGGGGATTTGAGATATATCTTATAACTATTGATCAAGAATCAAATGTGTGAAATATCCAACTTATATTTGAATGCCCGCTTGATAATGGTATGCATATGTGTTTTAACCATTCCTTGCAATGCCCCTACATTGTCTTTATAAAGACCATTATTGGTAAATTTGAGATCCTTTTGAGACTAGGTGGAAAACCTATTTATGCTTACTTAATGAATAAAATATGTTTTTAGGTTGGATGTGCGACCTTTATTTTGCATCTAGGCGGACCTGGTTAATAATCATAAATCTTACCGGATTTAATGACACGACTAAAAGGTTGATGTCTTCTCTCAAGTGCAGGAGTGTCGAAGTAATAAATAACCCGGCAAGACCGGGGTCGAACCACAGGGAGGTTAATTGTACAAATTATAAACAACAATTATAAAACAACAATAA
>NW_011500090.1:239608-252950 GCF_000495115.2 Populus euphratica | reverse complement strand
ATTATTATAAAACATATTTTAGTTAAGGAGTTATTGATACTTCAAGTGCAAAATGATGATATAAAATTATGATAAAAATGCACTTTTAAGTACTAATCATTTAATAAGACCATGAATTTTTTAATGCGAGTAAAAAACTAAGATGATGCAACTAGAAAAGATCTTCTCAGATTCGTTAAACTACAAATTTTGCTTGTATTTAAGGAAGTCATGGATTAGCTCTTTGAACAGGTTAATCTATATTCGATGTATGTGTATATATACTTGCATTCATAAGCAAACATGCATTAATTCTTTAAGGTTTAAATGTCATGCATACCCAGGTTGAAATATAGGTCCCCATAAAGCTCTAATTCACAAAGTTTACAATAATCAATTACAACAAAGAAATATGAAAGATAAAAAAAATATGCTCACCATGATGGTCACTTTCAAAAAGAGTTAGACTCTTTTAGGTTAACATGGCTCGCATCGCTTACTTACTCGAGCAGACGCTCAAAAATACCTCTAATGAAGGCTCATCTAATCAAGCCTTATTTTTACTTGAACTCAAGCAACAATTCAACCTGAGGAAATGATAAGCAAATAGGCTTAGAAACCCTTGTGTAACACAACCTTTGTGCAATCCATAATACTTGCACTCACCCTAGTAGCCACTAACATATTCACTAGCAAATCTCACAAACATAAAGTCTACTAAGGACATTGACTATAAGAAGCAGCATCAGAAGCAAGAGTGAAAGCTATTAAGGGATTAGACTTATATGACCATATAAAAGCTGCATAAATATATCTAATCCTAAATGTGATTGTACCAAAGAATTTACATATACTTAAGTTTATAAATTACACATGAACTTAATGTCATATCACTCATCTCAAGTCCTATTGCTATAAAACGGTAAAAGTTATGTCCTTTGAAAAACTATTAATGCACTTCTTCTAGGATAGCGTGAATGAGGTAACACTATACTAGTATATAAGGTTAGATAACACCAAGATCTAAAATTGGAAAGACCTTCTAGATTCTTTTATCAAGTAGTATAAATACAACATAGATATGACTTCAAACTGATCAAGTTTATTAGCATTAGAGAAAGGTAGTCATGAATTAGTATGAGAATATACTCAATGGTGGAGAGAGAAGGTTGCTCAAGTTGATCAACCTTTGCTTAGGAAAGAAATGGTTCTTATATTCTCTAATACTTCCAAAGACATTTTACTAACACAGTGGTAACGGTTAAGAGAATCGAGCAAGCTATAAAAGCAAGTAAAATTATTGTAAAAAAAAAAAAGATAATAAGGTCCAACAACCGGGTTCAGCCAAAATCAACCAAGGAAGTAATGGAACAATAAAAGAACACCAGGCCTGCTAAATGGATATCCCCAACAAAACAAAATGCCCTATCACCTCTTCATTTATCTTTGATAGAGATGTTTGAGAAACTAGTTAGAATAGGATAAATCATTCTAATTTCATAGAAACCATTCTATCCACTATACTCGATGTCGTAGGGTGTGCGAGTGTCGTCTGGCAACGACGGAGGCTCTTGTCTTGCCTCCCGATGAAGAGTGTTGTGTGTTGGAAAATTATGATTAATTTTTGGGAGTCACCACCTAGTATTATAGTTACTAGGAACTTATGGTATGCGAGAGTCTGAGTAAGGGACTGGTTATGCAAAGGGAAGACGCATCACTCCCAGTGCACCCTACCTAAGGTAAACTGCATTGTTGTTTGATTGTTTTTTAAGTCAGATTTCTATTTGTTGGTCTTTTCTAAGGCTCAGGGTAAATCTCTCTTCATGAGAGAGTCTCTACCTTATCGGGTTAAATCCTAATCGTTCTAAAATCTGAATATTAACATCGCATTTATTTACATATTGTATCTTTAATACCCGAGGGTATCCTTTATCATGTAATTTTACACCCCACAAATATTAAAGTCTACATCTAGATCCTAAAAAAGCTTAAAAAAAAGATTTTTGATATCTTGGTCAAATTTTAATGGATAATCATAAACTGGTTATGATATCTATTTTTAAAATAATAAAAAAACATGAAAAAGATGCAATTTTATGTTTATTTTTTTAATGAAAAATATGCTTGGAAAAATTTTAGGATTTAGCCATATGCATGAAAATAATTTTTTTAAAATAGAAATTGATTTAAAATAGTTTTTTAATTTTTTTTGAATATTTTGGAGAAAATAGAGTATTCTAATACCGAATTTGTATTTTCCAATGTAAAAATATAAATCGATATTATGCAAAATTAATAGAAAGATATTTAAGAAAATCATAACAAAATTTTAAGGATTTTTTATTTTTTTGGAATTTTTTATTTTTTTAAAAAAGATATATATATATATATATATATATATATTATTAAAACATGTGGGCTGGGCGGAGCGCAGCCCAAAAGAGGGGGGCCAAAATGGTTGGGCCGATGTTGGCCCAGAATTTTTTGGGTCGGGCTGGACCTAGCTATTTGGACTGGGTCGTAACTGGCCCGACCCAAATGAAGGCAGCTAATTTATTAGCTGCTGCATGTAGAAATGAATTCTGCACGCAGCAACCACGACAGGGAAGAACAGAGAAAGAGGTAAAGCAGAAAGGAGGAAGATGTCTGGTATGGGGTCTTGGTCGTGATGTGGTTGTTCATCCGGTGGCTTAGGGAGCGTTGGCTGTGGGAGGAGGAAGAAAATGTTGCAGAGGAGGGAGAAAAGTCAAAAGGAGAAGAGAGGAAAGAATCACGGTGGCTGCTTAGTGGCCGGTAGGCTTTATATGGTGGAGAGGACGGTTTTTTAGCCTACGGTGACGATGGTGGTGGTGGCTGAAGGCACGGCTGAGAAGGAGAAAGGAGAGAGAGAGAGGCAGCAGAAAAAGAAGAAAAACAGGGGAGGTGGCTGCTTTTTCTCCCACTCCAGACCCAATTTTCTCCTCTCTCAGGTCATCAACGGAGCCTCTATTTATAGGCGGTGGAAGAGGGTAATCTCGTCTACACTGGGTAAAATTTCAGTCATTGATTCAGTAAGGATCCCAACCGTTGGCTCAAAGTAGGCATCCTGAGTTGTCAATTCTGCAGAAAATGCTACCTAAGTTGGTCTCTTTGGGGTGGTACCACGTCCGTTTATTTGCTAGTGAACCGACATCGACCATACCCTGTTGTAGAGGGATTTCTGGTGATCAGTTTCGTTCAACTTTTGGCAAATTTGGTGGACGTTAAATGCATTAAATGCACATGCAAAGGGCATGATCGGACCAGTTTTTTTGGAAAAATAAAAAAGATAATGAACAGTGACCACATGACGTGTCGTCTGGTCCTCTCGTTTTTTTTTTGTAAAAACAGTGCCATTTTGGACTGAAATAGGAATGTTTACTAAATTTTAATTGAGTCTTTTTTCTTTTAATTTCTTTCAATTGAACCCTTAATTGACTGTAAACTTTGGATTTAATATAATTAAGCCCCTGCTGAAATTTAATCGGAACCTTGAAGTTAGGCGCCTTTTACAATATGGTCCTTGGTCTCGATTTTGTCAATTTAACCCCTAATTGACCATTAAAATTTCAATTTCCTCAATTTTGCCCCTGGTCTTTGTCAATTAAGCCCCCATAGTTTGTCGTCTATTGCATAATGGTCCTTGGTCTTAGATTTTATCAATTTAGCCCTCAATTGACCCCAAAACTTCAATTTTCTTGCATTTTTGCCCCTGATTTCAATTAATTAACTTGGTAAAAATTAAATTTGGTCTCTTAAAGTTTCAATCTTCTCAATTAAGCCTAAATTAAGCTCCCAAATTTTCACCAATTAAGCCCCAAATAAAATTAATTTGACTCATTTAAAGTATAATTAAGTCCTTGCACTTAATTAAATCCTTCAATTGAACCCAAATTAATTCTTAAACATAATTAAAATTTAATTTGGCCCATGATTAAATCAAATTGGCATATTAAAATTTTAATTATGTCATTAGACTTAATTTGTATGCAAATTCATCCAATAATCATTTAATTTGACCTTGAATTAGTATTTTTTGTCCGTTCTTGGGCATAATGGAGTACAATTAGGCCTTGAATTCCTCCAAAAATTGCAACTTGATTTTCCGGCTTGCTTTCTCCACGTTGCCAGCCATTATTTTATTTTTTGATTTTTATTTTGAAAAAAAATGAATTTTTAGGGAATAACCCAGAATTGGGTTATGACAGTTGCCCCCCCTTTTACAATGCTTACGATAGAAAGTCTCGTAAGCGACTTTAAATAGTAAGCATTGTAAAGAAGAAAAAGAAGAATGAGAGATGATGGACTCATCATGTTAAGAAATGATGAATCCTTTAGAGGGCTAGAAAGCGCACTGAAAGATTTTTTTTCTCATTATAATGGGTGACCTACCTAGGTAAAAAATGCAAAGATTTTTCAAAGATGCTTGAAGGTGTTGAAAAATACGAAGATTTTTCAAAGTGGTCTTATTGTATTGGGTGACTTACCCAGGTGAAAAATACAGAGATTTTTCAAAGTGTTGAAAGAAATACAAAGATTTTTCAAAATACAGAGATTTTTTAAAGTGGTCTTGTTGTATTTCATATCTAATTAACATATATGTGTGTGTAGTTGATTTGTAAGTTAATTTAGGGAAACTCCTACATTATATGTTGGATAAGTTGGCTATATATATAATGAAAAATACTAGCATTTTTATATAATCTATTATGGCAGTTTAAAAATTTATTGGATGAGGTTGTTTTATATATATTGACAAAGAGTTTGTGTCTCTTATTTCTCTATTTTTTTAAATGAGTTTGTTGTTGAAGTTGTTGATAATATTAATAATTCTCATTGCACTTGTTGTGGTACCATATTATTTATATGATCTACGCTTCGTCGCATGTTAAATATTGTTACCTCTCATATAAAAGAATCATACATACAGTTTTTTTATGTATTTTTGTAGCTAAATGTTTTTAAGTGCAAATCAAAAGGTTTATACTTACATATAATAATAAAAAAAATCAAGAACTATTTATGTTGATAAATAAAACAATAGTTAATAATAGATAAAATAAAAATTATAAAAATCAAGAGATAAATATAGATCAAGATATTTAATCGCGCAAGATAAGATATTTACTTGATTGTGTTTTCTAAATCTTGTCAATTAAAATAAAGTTTGTATTCAATTATACGATAATAAAAATAGACACATATTTTAAATTGATTGAATAAATTATACATGTTTTAAAAGGGCAAACAACCTAATTTTTAAAAAAATTCAAAAGCAACATATCATCTGTCAAGATGAATGATAGGAGATATATAGCTTGCAAGCCCAGATTCCAGCCACCACTATGGTGGCCAGAAAGTTAAAGTAATATCTCTTTTGGCCAATACAACCTAATTTTTAAGCCATATCAACCTAACAACATCTTATTAACACCCTTATATCATCTAGAAATCAATTTATCAAATCAAAAAACCAAAAAAAATCCAAAAACCTGAGATTAAACCAATTCAAATTAATCTTCCTTGACCTAGATCTATTTTGTAAGCAATATTAAGTCATCAAACAACCATTATCAAGCCCCTTTCATGTCAGGAAACCCATGGAAAAAAAAATTTATTTTGGTGATTGAAAATAGCTTGAACGATAATACAGATACTGAAAAAATCAGCCAACCTATCTCTCTCTCCTCTCTCTAGCAGAGACTGAAAAATAATACAAATAAACTGTTATACTAATTTTTTTTTTTAATTTAAAGGCACATAAATTGTATAATTTATATTATTTTTAAAGTTGAAAGATAATTTTTCCTTAAATTTATGGCACACCACCCATGTTGGCTTCCTTTTTCAATATGGTCCTTTTTCCTTGGATTCCATTCGTATCTAGGAAATCAAATGCATTTAACCTTTAATTAGGAGATTAAATTGCCCAAAATTAAACTTTAAGAAAATGAATTACTAAAAATTGCACACTTGGTCCATAGTGTTATGTGAAATTGTCAACTAGTTTCCAAACCAGGCTCTGACTAAAGTCATCTCTAAGATCGTGTTTGTTTCCCACAAAGTCAAAAACACACTGTGAGTCCTAACCTAAAGCATAGAGATCAATCTCATCGATCTCGTCTAACTAAAGACAAATATACAGCACTATACTATTACACAATTGCCATGTCTTTCAGAATTTGCATGCCACTTCCCCAAGCCACACATAAGTTGTCCTTATTCATTAGCAACCCTATATGCCAATTCGTCAACCTTAAGCCTATTTTAATGACGTCTAAACACTTCTCTAAGCATCCAAGGATTCCATCCCTCTCCTCATAAATAACACCAACATAACCACTTTGATAAATCACATGAATCACTATAAAATTCACCTAACTCTCTAACTGTTCCATGTGCAACCTATAAACAAAATGAGATAACCCTTTTCAGTGATCAATATAATCTTGTGTTGAAATTTTTTCGGCAAGTCCCAACCCTGTCCAAGTATACACACATGTAGCATTCTAGCATTAAATCCATCTAACTTGTTGTCTATATGCCTATTTTTATAATCAAGACACTTTATCACCCATATAATTTTTTGTTGATATAATAACCCCATTGGTCACACTTTTGCTGCTTGTTTTGTCCACCGAAAACTTGCAACATGATAATCTAGCAAAGGCTAAGCATTTTATTTTTGTCACCCTGAAAAACACAAAACATTAAGATGCTCAAGATATAACCTACTACCTCCCTTCCAAGGTAGTTTAGCAAATCATCCATATCGATGATTTCATTTCCTTAATCGAACATATTGACTTCACTGTTAAATCTGTCACCCAAATTATTTATTGTTAAAGTGCAGACTTTCACTATCCTTACTTTCATTATACTTTCCCATTAAGGTGGGACACCAAACCAAATCTGTCTAGTTTGGTTCCTTAACCAAATCTTTGCACGACTTGGCTGCCAAATTATTCACTCCAATTAATCCTCATCGTCAAGGTGTCTTGAATGCTTAAAGCATTGTTTTCTTCATCCTTGTCCTTTTATTTGCCAAAATGGACAACAACTTGTTTTGCTTTTGTTACCCCACTCGGTCTTGTTGTTGAAGTGCATAGAATAACCCAAAATTCTACCCTTCCCAAAGTGGTCGGCCAAGCTATCTCCTCCACTATAAAGCTTACCCTTTCTGATCAAATCCTGCTCAATCCAGTTCTCAATTTTGTCTTTTTTGCCCTGTACTGTGCCAAGGATCCCTTCAAAGACATCAATTTTACCTTTATCCTAGGTAGTCTAACCAATCAAATCCTTCCTGAAAATTCTTGCCATATGATTAAGTCCCTTGATTTAGCTACTAAATCTTTATTTCTATTAGTTTGAGTAGTCCATCATTAAGATGCATAAAATTCTCATTTCTTATCTCCACCAAGACAAAATAGCCACACACCAAATCTTCCACCAATTAGGCTAACCATATGACCAAGCACTCGACTTAGTCACTACACACGCATGAAATCTATGCATGCAGTTTTCCGTAACATCATCTTCCACTCTGACAGCATCAAGTTTCTCTCTTCAGGCAATCCCTTTTAAAGTAATTTCCATCAAATAAGTAACATTTTGGATTTGGCTTTGAACCATTTATTTTCTACCTTCTTATTTAACCATCTAACGACATACTTGGATTCAACTCCATAAAAATTCTTCTTTCTCATCCCTTTCACCATACGTTTATATGAGAAATTAATAGTCCATTGTTGACATCTACACCCATATATGTCTACCATCAATAGTTACGATGGTCGAATCTAAACCCATATTGGACTTGATCTTTCATTGTCACTTTGCATCGCCTAGTAAGATATTAAGCCACCAAACTTATCATGTACTTAGACACTGATTATGCCCAAACACCTTGTATTTTTCTTAAAATGGCTTCAATAAAACCACCCTTCATCCTTCCTTAAAGATCTGCCCCTCGTATGTGCTCCAAAATTGTTTGTTGTTTTGACCTAGACACAAATTATGCTTTAATATCAATTGTCACATGGCTAATTTCTTGTTAGAATTCTCTAGTCCTTATGCAATAGCCTAGCCTCCTACCAGAGTCAGCCTTCCCTATGTCGATTCACTCATGTTTGCTCATCAACTAAATATTTCCCCTTACCAAAAGGATTCGCACATTCTCCCTTATTATGAAATAAGCAAAACACAAAAGTATAAAGGATGCAACATATAAAAATACACAAGTTATTACAAGAACTAATTCTAACCTTTATTCATCTCAATAACAAAGGATACATTCAAATTCATATTTGTGTGCGCTATGCATAAAACTTGCATGTAATACACTAAACAATATCCTCTACATAGCCAGGGCTCTATAGTCTATTAATAGACAAGTATATGAAAGGTTACAAAGCAAAAACTACCATCCCTACT
Organism: Populus euphratica; assembly: GCF_000495115.2. Classification (NCBI taxonomy): domain Eukaryota; kingdom Viridiplantae; phylum Streptophyta; class Magnoliopsida; order Malpighiales; family Salicaceae; genus Populus; species Populus euphratica. The sequence goes on along the minus strand of NW_011500090.1, from coordinate 244,520 downwards.
ATCATACCGGACATCACAGTGATGGATTTAAAAAAAATCATGGAAAAAGAATAGATATATGATATCTTGTTCTTTAGGGAAAAACATATAGTTCAAAAAGTCGTTGCCTGGTATTATAATTACTAGAAATCTTAACTGGTCAATAAAGATTCTGTGATATAAGACTAGTTACGCAAAAGAAAATATTTTATCGCCCCTTAAGCGTTCTATCAGAGACATGCTACATTGTTAGTTTTATCAAAAATTACTACAAATTCATTTTTTTTTATTATTCTTTCTATCATATTCTAGACTCTAGCACCAGTGACTAATTTCACAAGAAATTGAATTTGAAGAAGAATTTTCCTATGCCATCTCTTTTTGTTTACCCTTTTATTATTATTTGCCCTTTTTAGATAGAAATAAAAGAAACATTGCACAACATATTTTGCATTTAACAGTAATGGTTCATCGATTAAATACATAGCAGAAAAATACAAAACACAAAGAAAGAAACTAAAACAAAATACAAAGGGCCCATAAATAAATTAATAAAGATCCTTAAATATTTTCAAAATTTTCTAATATAAAAAAAGGATTCGTTTAAACAGTTATCCAAATATTAGAGAGGGTATAAAAGGTGTTTTTTCCTCAAACATACCCTTAGCAAACATAATTCGGGTTGACTAGGCTTGAGGCCTAGACCAGACCCACTCTTTTTTTTTTTAATATTTTGCTAGATCGAGCCCAGTAGTGCGGGTTGGACTGGATCCATCCAACCTAGCCTAACCCGGTTACTTGTTTAGACTAGTATCCTGATTGATATATTTTTCTCTATAGGCGTGTGTGAGCTATTTACACGTGCTTGCTATAGGAGAAGGGTAAAGTGAAAAGAGGGAACGAAAATGAGTTACATGGTTTAGAATTATTTTGGATAAAAATCTGAAAGTGCTTGTTACTAGCGAAGCCTTTGTGTAAGGATAAAAATCTGCAGGTGTTTGTTGCTGGCAAAGCCTCTATATTCGGTTTCCTTTTTGCCTTTAGCCTTTTTTTTTGTTCTCTCGATTTCTGCTTCCCTAATCAATTCTCTTTTTGTCTTTTTTATGTTTTTTTCTTTGGTTCTCTCTTCTTCTTTTTTTGCTTTGTTTTTTATTCTCTACCTCATTTATGCTCTTTTTTTTCTCTGTTCCTTGTTCTTTCTTCTCTCCCATTCTAATAGAGTCAGACTTTGAAAAGGATTCTTATCCTTATCTTTCCTAGGATCGTCATTTTGGAAAGAGGGAATCGACTCTATGTATAGGTAGAATGGAATCACCAACAATCTTGCCATTGTTGGACAATTGGGGGTGCTTATCCTCACATCTAGGAAGAGTTATGAGGGTAAGGGAGACCAAACCAAATTTCATGAGTAGACAATATAGCCTTGAATTTGGCATGTGTGTGACGATTGATATTTTCCTTTGCAAGGGATCTCTTCTTCTTCTAGAGGAAGATGATGATGAATGGAATTGAAAAACAATGTCATTTCTAAACTAGGCTATTTTTCAATTTAATCCTTGAAGTTTAAAATTTTTAAATGGACCCCTAAAATAAATTGTAACTAAACCCCTACATTGCAGCGACTTTTACATAATGATCTTTAGGCTTTAATTTCTTACAATTTAGATCTAAATTAACTTGAATTTTAATTAAGCCATTGATTTCATTAATTAAACTAACTCTAAGCTTAATTAAGTTTCAAAACTTATCAATTCTTCAATCAAACTCCGATATTATTGATTAATTAAAGTTAAATTGAGCTCCCAAACTTGTCAATTCTTTTAATTTCTACCAAAAGTAACTTTCAAAGTCATAATTCCACCTTGGAACTTGTCAATTCTTTTAATTTCCACCAAAAATAACTTCCAAAGTCATAATTCCACCCTGATTAATCCCTTTATACTTCCAATTTGTGTTGTTTTGACCTGGATCTCAAAAAAAATTTCATTCTTTTAATTTTTTAGTTTTTTTATGAAAAATAAAAATAAAAGAAAAAAAAATCAAAATTTGGGTTATGACTCCTGCATTTTAGGAAGTGGTTAGTACTTTCTTCCCCATGTTCTTATGAACTTAGTGAGCGGTTTTGACCCACGATCCTATGATATTAGTGTCATGAGAAGTAATCTCAAATATGCCCCTATGTTCTAGACACTTATTTCTCCCCATAAAGCCATGATTGTAATTACTATAACAATTCACTACTCTATTGCGTGATTGTCATTCTATGGTGTCAAATCTACTGTATTTATTATCTACTTTGGACTATACATCATCTTAGTCCAAAGTTGCATCAGCTCACTACTCACATTAGCCAATGCTGCTAATTTCATCATTGTTGTCAAATTTGACATTGTACTATGGATTGTTATAGTCATAACTTATTTTTTTATCAATATAAATCCACCAAAAAAATGAAATGAATGAAAAAAAAATTAAGGTTTGGGTCAAGACAACATAAATTGAAAGTCTTGAAGATCTATTCACGGTGGAATTATAAGTTTGGAAGCTAATTTTAATAAAAAAAGAAGGAAGATTTGATAATATTGAGGACTTAATTAAACTTTGAATTAGTTTAATTGATGAAATCATGAGCTTAATTGATGATTTGAAAAGATTGAGGACTTAATTAAACTTTGAATTAGTTTAATTGATGAAATCATGAGCTTAATTGATTATTTAAAAAGATTGGGACTTAATTAAACTTTGAATTAGTTTAATTAATGAAATTATGAGCTTAATTGAAAGAATTACAAGTTTGGGTTTCAATTAAACTTTAATTCAGTTTAATTAATGATATTAGGAGTTTAATTGAATAATTGATAAGTTTGAGGACTTAATTGAGCTTAGAGGTAGTTTAATTAATGATATCAGGGGTATAATTGAAAAAAATTTAAAATTCTAAGCTAATTTTGGTCTAAATTATAAGATATTAAAGTCTAAGGATCGTTTTGTAAAAGAGCCACAATGTAAGGGTGTTTTAGTTTCTTACTTAACTAGGTTAGTGGCTCACGTTACTTCATCAACGAGGTCAGTTTTTTTCTAATGTAAAAAAGAATGTTTTTGCAATGCCATTGTTTTTAAAGAAACAAGAAAAATATGAGACTCGAGTCATTGACTTGATCGGGCTTAATAAGCATGGTTAAATTAATAATATGATTAAAAAAACATCAACACTAAATAAAGTGAACACAAAAAATTAGCAATAATAACTATACAAAATGAGTTGTCAATATCATACTCGGGAAGAGGGAAAAGAATAGTCAGCTGGAGACTCATTATTGCTCCTTGATTAGTACTTAAAAGTGCATTTTTATCATGGTTTTATATCATCATTTTGCACTTGAAGTATCAATAACTCCTTAACCAAAGCATGTTTTATAATAATATAACTAATAATATAAGATACCTTTAATTTATGGTAAATGTCTATTTTTAATGCAGGCCTATCACATAAATGAAAATATTGATTGATGACTTTAAGAACTTAAATTGCAAAGGCAAAGAGATGGCCAAACTTAGAAAAGAGATGTCGGTGCAATCCAAACCGGAACACTGTTCGGTAATTGGGTCATATCTGGAGCTACAGATCTCAGATTTAGGTCCAATTTATATGGATGGAAAGGTAAGACATAGGCCTACAACTTTCATATGGAGCCCAAGATCTAAAAAGGCCATTATCAAGTCCAAATTGTAGCAACAACAAAGAAGCCCGAATCTGTCTTCCAGCCCGAGCACTGTTCGGTATTTTGGCCATATCTGGAGTTCTAGAAGTCCAAATGAGCTGAAGTTTTTACACAAGAAAGCTGAGACAATTGCCTACAACTTTCATGTTTGCAACTGGCTCCAATTTTGACGTTATCAATGACGTTTTGGGCAGACAAGAGAAGATAAGGATTGTCACCAAGTCAAAAGTTGGTCACCCACTTATCAATTAGTCATCAAATCAATAGTTCCCATTTTTGGCCTATAAAAGGAGGCATTTGCCATGCATTTAGGCATCTTGGTGTTCAGATCAAGATCATGCTCTTCCTTTCTCTCTTTGTATTTTTTATGCTTTGTTTTCATTAATATTAAGTTTATGCCTTTCATTTCCTTTCCTTTACTTAGTTAACTTTTATGTTCTTATTTTGTTTATCTATTTTGCTTTCTTTCATTATGTCTAGCTAAGTTAATTATGTCAAGGTGAAAAGGTTACACTAATGGTGTAAGAATAAGTATAATGTAAACTTAATATGGACTTTAATGTTTGATACTAACATGTTTTATATTTGCTATCTTGTTCACTCTTTAATACTTTGCTTGTTAAATGACTAATCTTGATTTATGTTGTATAACACTTGGTACAACAAATGCTTGGCACTTTCATAGCCCATAATGTATGGTATAACCGACACCTGAGCTATGAAAGGAACTTGATTTGTTGTTAACATAAGTTATAATCATGAATGCTTGACGAGATTTACAAGTATTAGCATTAATTGAATAAGATGACTAATGTAATCATGTTAACAATATATAATCTGATTGGAACCTCCTTTGTGTGTGGTTTCCAATTCAATAATAAGAGTTTATACTATACTTGTTTGATATACCATTAGTGGAACCTCTAACCTTGACATTTGTTATTATCATTGTTTAATCGTTACATTAATATTCCATCTCAAAGTTCTCATCATCTTCTTCTTCTTCTCTTTCTTTATTATTATTATTATTACTACTACTACTACTACTACTACTACTACTACTACTACTACTACTACTACTACTACTACTACTACTACTACTACTACTACTACTACTACTACTACTACTACTACTACTACTACTACTACTACTACTACTACTACTACTACTACTACTACTACTACTACTACTACTACTACTACTACTACTA
>NW_011500090.1:217660-236704 GCF_000495115.2 Populus euphratica | reverse complement strand
TTATTGCTATTATTGTTGTTTATAATTTGTACAATTAACCTCCTTGTGGTTCGACCCCGGTCTTGCCGGGTTATTTATTACTTCGACACTCCTGCACTTGGGAGAAGACATCAATCTTTCAGTCGTGTCACTCCTCATAAACACCAACTCACCACCAAAAAGAGCTCTAAGACGATTTTAATGTCACTGTAGAAAGCTGCACGATTACACTGAAAAAGGTCGCATGCGCCATCAAAGAACAACCCAAAAAACAAACTAAATAAAATATCATTAAGTGAGCATTTCCTGATTATATTTAATCAATTAATTTAATTTAATTCAAAAAAGGATTTCTTTAAAAAAGCTAAATTTAATAAAGAACGACAAATAAAAAGATCTAATATAACCTAGGTCATTTTCAAAACTAGTAAAAAATCCTGTAGAAAACAAATAAAAAATAACAGAGTCCATTCTCGAATTACATAAACACTAAAGAATGAAACTGAAAAAACAAGAGCTTAAAAACAAAATAGAAAAAAACCAAGCAAACCCATCATGAATTTTCTAAACTTGGGTTAATCTCCCTCGAACACACAACCTGTAAAATCTTAGATCTGTGCTTAGTTAAGAAGCTCAATATCTAACAAATTTAATATTAAAAGGTAAAATCAAAAAAATTATCATAGTAATTTTTTAAAGAATTGATGGTAAATACACTTTCATGATTTGATAAAACAATCAAAGATTGAAGAACAAGAAATCCAGGACATTTTCTTGAAATCCTTTAGAATGTAATTTATCTTAGAAATTAAAAAAAATGATACTAAGTGTTTATTCATTTTGTTTTTTAAATAGGATCTAACTTTTATTAATAAAAGATAAAAAAAATTATACACAACAAAAGGAATGTTAAGCTAATGCTTAGATGGTTGAAATAAGAACCAACAATTAGCTACAAGATGAGCACAACAGCCCCGTAATCAACATAAAGGAGCCACTAGATAAAAGAAAAGGTGACGCCATGCCTGCATGAAACGAAATCCAGCAACAAGTGCTAAATTACTTTCAATTGAGTATTTATTTAATTATAAGAAAGATAAAATACAGGAATTAAAAAAAAACTTTCAAAAATTTTAAGGACTAAAATAAAAAAATTACTAAAAAATAATATTCATTATAATGAAAGGTGACCACTAAACAAAAATACGAGAAATCATTCACTGTATTACGCGACATCAACATCCGTGCATGTCTTCTTCAATATATATATATATATATATATAAAGAATATGGGAGGGTCTGAGAGTATTATAATAGTTATTTTTTAAAGTATTTTTTAATTATTAATATATTAAAATAATATATTTTTTATATTAACACATTAAAATAATTTAAAAAAATAAAGAAAAGAATTAAAAAAACAATTTTAAAACATAAAAGTGCCTTTAAAAAATCAACAATAAATTGGCAACTCCTGAGAAATTCTTAATTTGAAGAAACTAATTGGCGAGTTTACCTATCTCATAGGCACCTATGAATTAGCTATTCAGTGGGGGCACGAACGAACATGACAAATATAGCCCCCCAAGCCTTTTACACGTTGGTCATGACTCGCATGACTTTATGATCTCTATAATTTCTTGTGTCCTTGTATAATCAATGCTCAATCGTTAGCCAAGCGAAGCACCAGTAGAGGTGCGATAGTGTTGGAAAAGGTCATTCTATTTATATTTTTAAAAAATTTAAATTTTTTAAATTTTTTTATTAAAAAATAATTTTTTATACTTTTTGAATCATTTTGATATGTTAATTTTAAAAATAATTTGTAAAAAATAATTAAAATAATTTTAATATATTTTAATATAAAAACATTTTAAAAATCAATTATAATTATACTTACATGGATAATTTAATAACTAGTTTGTGGAGGTCTGTTATATATATATAATTCGGCATGAATTGCTTCTCGATAAAAGAAAAAAGAAAGAAGAAAGAGGAGCTGGCTATTAGATATGTGTTTCTTTTATATGTTTAATTTTATATTTATTATTATCCATCTAGATAAGATTTGCTTTGTGTAAATAGAAGTAAAATATATGTGCTTACCATGGTAGTTCACTTCCCTCAAAATTTCATCGGGATGGATATGCTTATGACGTTGTTCAAAGAGAGAGAATAACTCAAAAATGTTGAAATACTATATTTTATTGAAATAATTGCTAATAGAAACATTAATCTTCGTATTAAGCAAAGCTTTGGGATACAAATCCAATTATCTAATTCAAATTTACTCTTGAAAGAGAGTAATATACATCTCTGGGCGTGCATGTATGTTCATGGATAGCTAGCTAGTCTCTAGCTAGCAAGAAGTAGGTTTCGACTCAGAAATCTCAAAATTGTTATAAAGAGAATAGTTGCAACAAATGAAATAGAAATAATACATATAATATTGTATGTGATTCGACGAGTGTTTATGTGGTGGAAGCAATTTCGCTATAATTGTAATAATTTCAAGAACTCTCAATCTTTAGTAAACATAATCCTTTTACCCCTTAATGGATGCTCTTTTGTTATAAAAACAAAACACATTAAATAAATTTATTACATATTAGATTGAATAACCACAAAATAAAAGCATTTACAATCACATTACCTTGGACTGAGGCTCCGCACTTGAGCTTGGCTTCGAAAAGCACATCTAGATTTATTTTTTAACTTGTCTGGTCACAACATTTCATTAAGAATTTTTTCAAAACTCCATGTGGATACTTTAATATTTTATATTAATTCAATTCGTATTATTTTGAGTATGATATAGCTAAAAATACTACATTACTTTATAAGGGTAAAATGAATTTCTAACTCATCTTCTCCGTAAAATGACAAAACACATAAGCTATAAATACTTTATCAAAACACCATATTTAAGGTTCACGACCTCTTCATTCTCAACATTTTTAACAAATATATTTTTAACTTTTATTTCTTTAAAATATCATTGCACTTTCTCTCTCTATAAAAATACTTACTTAAATATCTAAGAGTCCTCACACCTACCAAATAAAACTTTTTGCAGGTACCTGGCTTCCTACATTTAGCTACTAACTACCAGCCACCTTCACATCCCACATTAAGTTACTAATCACCAACTATCTTGGATATGAAGAATGGATAAGATTGGAATAACCAAGTGATTCAACACATAAGTCTTGTTCCCAAGCTACTTGAATTTTTCAAGGCTTCCTCATTGGTGCTATTTGTGGGACACTAATAAAAAATTCATCTATTTCTTTCTAAATCTTATTTTGGACATTTCCAAGCCATTCTATACTAGACAACCAAAACACACCTGTTCGAGGAAGTATAACAAATTTACCCGTTGTTGCAGGCACTTCTGCCCTAATTGCACTTCCAATAACTTGTTAACCAAGTGCAACTCCTAACCTAGGTTTTGTTGGTCACTTAGGGATAAAATCATGCTTTGCTACCTTAGTAAGTTTTGGCATTTGTGACGACTCTCCTCATAGAAAGGATGATCAATGATCTCCTTAGTGTAATGAAAATACTCTTAAAAAGATGGATCAAAGGGTTCCCTATAGCCCAACATATCACCTCAGAATGCATTATAATCTATGTGAATCTAAGTTTATTTTTAAAATAAAACATTATCTCTAACATACATTTCCTATCTACATATCTCTAGTGGGGGCTTCTAGACGCCACTGCTCTTAAATGAATGGATATGAATTTTTATTAGTGCATTAGCTCCATTATCCAAAGGATGAAATTAGTGTTTTTAGTGCAATAATACCACTATCCAAGGGATAAGTATAAGGTATCCCCAATACAATAACACCACTCCTTAAGGGATGATATTAGTCTCCCTATTGCAATAGCAACACTCTTCAAAGGATGAGTATGAGGTTTTTCTAGTTTAATAACATCACTTTTCAAGGGATGAACTTGATCTTTCTAGTGAAATAACACCACCTTTATTGGGTTCCCCTCCTTTATAGGTTTCTGGACCTATTAAACAAGTTCCACCCACTAATGCAATAACATCACTCTTCAAATAATGGAGTTGGCCTTTTTATAGCAATATTCCCACTCTCTAAGGGATGAACTTGATCTTCTAGTACAATAACACCACCCTTATTGGGTCCCCTTCCTTTATTGGGTTTTCCACCTACTAGACGACGTCCACCTATGAGGAAAGTTTCACCTACCAGATGAGTTCAACCTACTAGTGCAATAACACCGTTCTTTAAATGATGGACTTGGTTACTTTATTGCAATAGCACCACCCTTCAAGGATTGCACTTAATTTTTTAGTGTAATAACATCACTCTTATTGGGTTCCCCTTCTATATGGGTTTCTTCATCTACTAGGCGAGTTCCACCTATTAGTGTAATAACACCACTTTCCAAGGTATAGATTTGATCCTTCTAGTGCAATAAAATCACTATCCAATAGATGAACTTGGTCTTTGTAGTATAATAACATCACTCTCCAAAGGATAGACTTTGTCCTCCTAGTGAAATAACACCACCCTCATTGGGTTCCCTTCCTCTATAGGATTTTTCACCTATTAAGCAAGTTCCACCTACTTGTAAAATAGCACCACTTTTCTAAGGATGGATTTGATCTCTAATGCAATGATACCATTGTCAATGGATTCCCCTCATCCTCTTAAAAAATTTATAAGAATAGACTTATTCTCCTTGGTTTCCCCCAGCCATTTAGAAGTTTTATAATTAGGAGTCTCACCCTTCATGAGTTCCTTCTATCTCTCAGAAAAATTTTCTAAATATATATTCATTTTTTTTAGGTTTCTCTAGCCACTTAGAAATATTTCTAAGAACGTGCTCATCATCCATAGATTTCTCTACCTATTAGATTTTTTTAATAAAATATGGAGTCCTTTATATCTCACTGCACTCTCTTATAAATTTTTTTAAGTATGAGTTTCTCTATAGTTCCCCTCTATATACTTAGAAATTTCCTCAAACATAGTGTATACCCTTATGTACATGCTCTTCAATGTATTACTTAGGGTTTCTACCCATTTTCTCGTGTGAAGAAAAGACAAAACTTAATGGGTATTTTTATCACAATTGAGCTCTTTAATGATGAATTCATTGCCGCACGTCACCCGTGTGGTAATTTGCTTGGCAATTTTTCATTTCTCGTTTGATTTTGATTGGTTTGAAGTCACCACCTAGTATTTCATTGAGGGTTTTCTAGAAAACCTGGATTTGCTGATCGTTGTTAGAGATTCGAGGGCAAGGAACTGGTTATGGCTAAAAAAGATATTAGCGTGGGTGCACGTACCACGGTGAAAAACTAGGAAGCAGGGCGTCTGTAACAGCCTCCTCCCCTCTCCCCTTCCCTACTAGCGGTGACACCCACCATCACCTGCAATAAGCAAAAACACAAGCAATTATTTTTAATTTTCTTTACTTTTTCAAGAAATTTTTTTTCCCTCCTTCTTCAGATTTGCTTCTTTCGGGTCTTTCTTGGTTTATTGTTCTTTCTTTCTTCTTCAAGTGGCAGGTCATGGTGGACGCGGATGGGGCTAGCTTTGAGCTAATGTTCTGGCCGTTGCTAATGAGTAGGTGGGAGTTGTTGCCTAGTCGGCGAGTTTGGTGTTTCATGCGCCGTCGATAGCTTAGGCGTGTGGATGGCTGGATCGGCAACTTCCCTCCTCTTTCTTCATTTCTACATTGGCGGTGGCATCCACCGCTGCCATGGTTGGGAGATCGGTACCCTTAAAGTCTCGGTTTTTTACCCCCTTTTACTATCCTTCGATCTCCCTTCTCATTTCCCCATCGTCTTTGTAATGACCTACTGGAGAAGGGATGCTACTACTGGCTGGATGATGGTGGTTGGCCGGTGGGAAGAGGTTGTGAAAGGGACTCTTACTAGGACGGTGGGGAGACGACATCTCCCAAGTTGGTGGTGAAGGGGATCGGCTGCTACTATGTGGCTTGATGGAGGCTGGCGTTGATAAAGACCGAAGAAGAAGAAGATGCCTCTAAGGGGAAGGCTTTGGTGTTGATAGTGGCTTTCTTTCAGGTTGTGAAGTGAGGAGATTAGGGAAAATGGAGAGGAGGTGCGGGTTATTGCTACTTGTGGTTAGATAAAGAAAGTGAGAAGGAGCTGGTTCATGGCTATTGTTGGAGTTCTCTAGGTATAGTTGGTGGCTGGAAGGGAAAGAGAAGCTTATGTGCAAGGAAATGAGGGGACGACTAGTTGGCTTTGGGCAAAAGAAGAGGGGAAAAAATCAAGAGCTACTAGAAGAGAGATGGTCAAATGGCCCCAAAGGGGACGTGGGGATCTGAAATGGAGGGGTCCTTAGCTCTCTCGTTATAGGAGAGCAAAAGTTAAGGACCCTAGGGGGACGACAACTTTGTTTCAAAAGATATCCAAAATGGGGGGCTGCGGCTCCTTTGGCTTAAGAGGGAGCACGACGGCTTCAGGAGAAATGTGAAGGGTTTTTAGGTTTTAGGTTTTTCCTTTTTTTCTCCCTCACAAAATTTTTCTACCCCTCTACCACTTTTTCACTGTAACATGATATTTATAGAAGAAATGTTGCTAAGTTTCTAAACTAGTCCCTTAACTTTTCTTTTTCTTTTTTCTATAATTTTGATTTTTTCTCATTTTTTTGTTTTTTTAAAGCGATAGTGATAGGTATAAGTAGTGTTATAAGATAAGAATTAACACGTTAAAAGTTGAACGCGTTCAAAATACATTTGAAAATTTAAATTCTTCTAAGATGACGTTGAAAATGCTAAAAATGATGTAAATATATTAAAATGCATTTTTTAGGGGTTTTCATTGTTTTTTTGCTATTTTTGATATTTTTATGAAAATTTATCAAAAACATGGGTCAAAATTTGGATAGCAACACTCGTCATGGTAACTAGGTATTTTTATCCCAAATATTTAAGTAGCTACTGAGGAACCCAAATTTAACAGGCTCAAAACCCCCGAACAAGCTAAATAATAAGTTTAACCATTGTTTGGACCTAAAAGAGAAAGGTTGAAATAGTTGTCTAGGCCTAATTGCTAACACATTTCTAAGCGTAAACACTTAACACTTTGGACTCAGGCTCAGCATATGAGCCTCACTACCATGGGCCCCGAGCATAACTCCTGGACATGTTTTTCATCCCTAATAAGCTTAAGAAACTTATCTAAGCTTAACACTACCTTGAGAATTTTTTCAAGACCCACACGGTCTTTTAATATTTTATACTGATCTAGTATATATTATTTTAAGTGAGACACAACTCAAAATACCACATTAATTTATAGAGGTGAAATGACTCTTCAACTCCTCTTCTTTACAAAAAGACAAAACTTATAGGCTATAAATACCCCCATGAATACATCAAGTTTAAGGTTTACAATCTCTTCATCCTCAATATTTCGAGTAGATATATTTTTATAGTATCTCTTTAAAATATAATTGCACTTTTTTTCTTTAAAAAAATACTTACTAAAGCATTTGAAAGTCTCCATATCTATAAAAGGGAATCTTTTAAAGATACTTGGCTTCTCATATCAAGCTATCAGTCACCTTCACTTTCTGTATCAAACTACCAATCACTAACCACCTTGGTTAGGGAAAATAAGTAAAATTACTTAACTAAAAAATTTATCAATTATTTAACATATTAACCTTAATCCCCAGTTTCATAAGTTACTTGATTTTTTTAATAGTTCATCGATTTTTATATGTTAACAATCACATCTAAAAAAGAATCGTAACTCCGTAGATGATCCATAGGCTCAAATATTACCATTTTTTATATTCCTAATATATACGATCTCTCTCTCTCTCTCTCTCTCCCCCCCCCCTTTTACCTTGAATAAACCAAATAAATTCATGAAAGCTCTAAAGTCAAAACCAAGGTAAAAAAAGATAATGATAGGTATATTAGTGTTATAAGATAAGAATTAGATTGACTAATTTCATATAAAAAACCAATGTTTATGAATGTTGCCAAGATAACTGATGTTTATCAAAATAACATTATTTAGTAGTTCATGCTTAATGAAAATTTCCCTTTTAAAGGTGAGCTATGTAGTGGACAACAATGCCTTCAACTTGTTCCAAACTGCTAGAACATAAAGCAACTTGAAAATCATAAAAAATAGAGTCAAAATTGTCTTCGTATACTTTTAATGTTCAGATGCTGCCCAAGAAAGTCTAAGAATATTGAGAAATGCATACAGTCATTCTAAAGTCCATTTTAAGAGATGATTAATGAACATCATCAAGGGCATACAAGATTTAACTTCATATACCTAATCCTTTACCTTCAGCATGAATGTTAGAGGCTTCATTGCTTGTGTTATAATTTCAGACCGTATCCTCATAATAATCAGGCAAAGAGAATTATTGAAGTTGTGGTAGGAGGTGGAAAGGAAATATATGATTTTTGAGAATTATTAAAAACTTGATATTAAGAAGATATACTTAGGGACAATAGTTAACATCTTCGAATCCTTTATAATTGTCAAGATTTTAAGGAAACACTCAAAAAAAAAAAAGTGAGTGGGGGGGAGGGTTAATGACTAATCAAAATCAAAATATGTACCTTTAAGTTCATTTTTTATTATTGCAAATACATTAAACTTTAATAGTGTTAAGCCTCTTAAGGAACTCTTAAAGTCTCAATGAAATTGTTATAAAAACTTTTTAGATATATGGGCAAATGAAGTGAACTCTACTCCACCAAACATGACTACATCAAGATTTTTATGGGAAATAAAGTTGATATGGAGAGTTAAGTGGTTGATGCTTTAGACATTTATATACCTATATATTAAATATTAAAGCCCATCAATTATATAGCATTTTACGTTGGCAAAGCCATGAGTTCTTAAGTTATTTATAATATTTTAAACATTTCTTTGCATACCAAATAAAGATTATCAAACTAAAAGAAAAACTTGGAGTTAATGACTAAGTGTAACAATATTTTATGTGCATGGAAAAAATTTAATGGGATATAGCTGATAATGTTGTTATCAGGAGGATTTAGGAAAATCACAATGCTGTTAGGTAATATTAAATTCAAAATGTTATATTTTTTTATTTAAATGTTAAGATTTTATTTTTTTTATTATCTCAACCGATAATTCAATTATACTATATAGGTTGCATGATTTTTTATATGAGGCATTAAAATAAAGTAAAAAAAAATATGTTAAAGAAACAGGTCTTCCAGGCTAAGAAGACATGACAATTTAAAGGGATTTCAGGTCACCACATGTCTTGAGGGCTATATAGGTAAAGGGATTTCAAGTCACCACATGTCTTGAGGGCTATATAGGCATTTTATATCTAGCATGTGATGTCCGAGCATTTTATGCAGTGACACAATCTAGTGCAGAGGACCAGAATAAGGAGATTAATAGTTTAATTACAACGTATATCGACAAATCCATTATACTTATTTCACAGGCGAAGTTGATGGTAAGATTTTTATTATTATTACTTCCATTTTTCTAAATGAAAATGTTTAACTAACAATAGTTTTTTTTTTTTTTTTGCAAGCATGACTCTTGAACACGAACTAAGACTGGTGAAGCTGTTTGTAAAAACTTACATACAAAATGATAACTTTCGGAAAGGGATGCAACAACTTATAAATAGCCGAGCTCAAAAGTCCATGATAAATTGGATTCTAACATTTTTTTTTCTTAAGTTATTATTATTTTTAATTAGCTTACTGATTTTTTAGGAAACATATACCATTCGATTGTGAAAGAGATACAAGGATGATATTTCAACTATCCAAAACTCAATTTGAATTTATGGTTTGAGATTAGATCATCTAGTGGACTCAATAGTAATCAGGTTTATAGTATCTCAAACACAACTGTCAAAGATTTGCTTACAGCCTATGGTTTCTCGATTATTAGATGCTCACATTCAGTTTTGAGTGCTCAATCTCTAGAGTTCCCGGTGATTGTTCAATAACAAGTTGATGCTCAGACGACCTGACTTACTACTGAGACAAAAAAACTTTATATATAGAGCTGAAATAAAACATGGATGGTATATGTGGTCCACCTTATCACCCTCAGTCTTGGCGAAGACCTGCCTTCTCTTTGAGCCCTTATTCTTTAAATGAATTATATTCAAACTGATAAATTTTTAAATCTATGATAATTATTTGGTTTTTTATTTTAATTACATTTCTTCAAAAAATTATACTCTATTTATTAGAATTTTTTAAAATTAGTTACTGATAAAATACCAAAAGACTAATTTTATTGAAAAGTTAAAGAGATTTGACAAACCATTACATGAAATGCCACTCATTGTTTCAGAAAGAATCACTAATGGACTAAATCCCTGAAAGAGTTTTAGAAAGCTGAAAAAAATTATATGAAATTCCACTAACAATATGTAATCACTAAAGGGTTAATTCTATTTGTAATATAAAAATAAATGACCGATGGATATACAAATCATAGTTTTTTTGTTAGTGATATGCCATATACATTGATAAAAATACTAACAAAGTTATGGCGATAGATTTTTTGGCATATTTTTTTCATATGTAAATCTAATAATGATTATATTATTAATGATATAACTAACATGATAAAAATTACTGACCATACATTTTTTGACAAACAATAATAATTCATGATTTCATTGATTCATTGGTAAAAGTATTTCCAATAAAATCAATATCTAAATACCAATAAATTAATATGTATGTAATTAATGGTGTTTGTTATTGGAATATGACCAACAACTTTCAGTCTTTTTTAATAATGTTTTCCAACAACCTTAAAGTTAATAAAATAAATTTTTATATTAAAATAAAAAATTTAAAAGCTTTGAAATTAATTATGCATTTTCTTTGTGTCTTATATTAGAGACATGTCACTTAAAATATTGTTTTTCTATCACAATTTAAAAACCTTACCTAATGAAATTAGGTTCAAACAATATAAAATTAAATATATATATATATATATATATATTGAACGGAAGTTTTGAAAAAAAAATCGAAAGTAAATAAGAAAGGAAGAGCTGCTTCAATACGAATAGTGAAGCGGGTGAAAACCCAGGTATATTTAATAATTAATTTCACAGGTTAAAACTTATTGCTGGCATTTTGTCTAGATCCCAAGACGAACTAGTGAGAAGAAGCCTACACCATTGAGCCACGTCCCTCCCAATTTAGAAATTCTTACCATATACATATGTAATATGTATATTCCTCTTTTTTTTTTTTTTTGGGTTCATGTTGCTGCACGTGCCAACGACCGACTTCTAGCCAGGTTGGTTCTAAGAACGACTGGGGCTGATGATGCACGGCATTCATCATGCTTGGAGGTTTTTTTTTTTTTTTTGTTTTTTTATGGGGCCTTTCCATTTTAATTAACTCCGATGGGACTGTGTCGGAGAGTAGATGATCATGCCCACCTTATTAATGTCTGTCACATGGCTCCTTCGGCTCTGGCTAGCTATCCCTAGTTATTAGTCTCATGACGCTAGCATATTGAAATAAAAAAATGATGATAGTGGTGGTGTTATTTTACGATCATACCTCTTGAAAAAATCCCTTTGTGAGGTTTTCTAGAAATTAGTCAATGATTTTGATGTATTTTCTACCTACCAACTCTACCTATACAAAAAAATAGAGTTGGTAGGTAGAAAATACATCAAAATCATTGACTTTTTTATATATATATATATATATATATATTATTTTTAAGAGTGTTTTATTGAAAAAAATATTAATTTGATTTTTTTATATTTTTAATAATTTTAATGTTCAAAATAAATAAAATTTTAAAAAATATATGAAAATAATTTAATTCAAAGCATTCAACACCGAAATTAAATATTTGATGTTGGTTCATAGTGTATAACTTAAGCCCTATTTGTTTTTTTGTTAAAAAAGTAATTTTAAAAATATTTAAATTTTTTTATTTTTTTCTTTGCTTCAAATTAATTAATATTTTTTTAATGTTTTTAAATTATTTTAATATATTTTTTAAAAAATACTTTAAAAAATAACTATAACTATAACTATACTCTCAAACCCTACTAACAATGCCCTTATCCTAAAATGAAAATGAAAGAGCTGCATGGATGATGTTTATAGGTCAAAATTAGACATTTACTACATCACCATCTGTGTTTATTTAAATAAAATTCCAACACCATCAAATTGCCTTATATTTAAGCTTGTAATTAACACAAACAGCATTCAATCCTGACCGAAAAAGAAAATAACAGAAAAAAAACTTTCAGAAATAAGAAAGGTGTCACCAATTAAATAAGCTGGGATACCATGAAGTTAATTAATGTCGACGCTCCATTTTCGTTTTTCTTTTTTGGTAGAATTCCTTAATTTGGTTTAATGGTTTTCTAGCTTTATTTATATATCCACTCGATTATCATAAAAGAAATCTCTATCTAGTTACTCCTAGCTCACCACTGTTCATATATAGATGTTTTTGGGATTTATTTCTTGTTAAGTAATTTTTTTATTAGTTTCCAATAATTTTAAGTGATTGATTAAAAAACATTCATATTTTTTTGGGTGTGCATGGAAAAGTATTCTTATTTCTGTACATATATGGAGCATCCAAACCCTAATTACTACTGCCAGCTCAACTATATCGTGATAATGGACTGTACATTAATGGCAAGTTGTCAAGCTCAGGAGCAAGGCATGGTGGATGATTTTATATCTCTGCTACATAACGTTGTGAAACAACGCGTATGCTCTTAGCTTCTGTTGTGACAGTAACCCTCGTGGCCTTATCTATCAAACCTCTGGTAGTTGAACAGGTCATTAATGTTGCATCGATCGAGGGCTCATAACAGGAAGTCATGATGAACATTATTTATACCCAGCTTTGTTCACTCATTTACTTGGACATCACAATTGTGTTAGGGCACCCATTGAAGTTGTGTTAGGGTTGCTGGGAAACATGTTTAAGGATAGCTCATCATGTTTCATTTCTTTAATTTTAGGGCTTGTAATAACACTATCAAGTGTTACTCCGGAAGTTGAGGCTAGGGCTTTCTTTGTTTTTGGTGATTCGTTAGTAGATAATGGCAACAATAATTATCTTGTAACCACTGCTCGAGCTGATGCACCGCCGTACGGGGTCGATTATCCAACTCATCGGGCTACTGGACGTTTCTCTAATGGCTTGAACATCCCTGATCTCATCAGTAGGGTTATGTTTTCTTAAAAAAATCGATATGATTTTTTTTTATTAGATTGCATATATATCTTCTTTTTTTTCTTGCACTCTAGATTGATTAATGTCAATCATGTATATTACTAGGTCAGGCAATTGGCTCGGAACCCACATTGCCATACTTGAGTCCTGAGCTCAGGGGAGAAAAACTACTTGTCGGAGCCAACTTTGCCTCTGCTGGAATCGGAATTCTCAATGATACTGGAATTCAGTTTGTAAGTTAATTTTCAATTCAATTTCTTGACGTGCAATGTAATTTCCAAGCCTTTTCTTCTCATCAAGACAGGGAAGGAAGACCTTGACTAGCTAGTAAACTCAAGTACACTTGAGATTTTACTTTATATTGTACGTAAAAAGAACACAATATTCATCATATATCAATTTTAACATAATTATATACATTGCAGCTCAACATCATCCGAATCGGCCGACAATTGCAATACTTCCAACAATATCAGCAAAGGGTTAGTGCACTTATTGGATCTGAGCAAGCTCAACGATTGGTCAATCAAGCTCTAGTCCTGGTGACCCTAGGCGGCAATGACTTTGTTAACAACTACTACTTGGTGCCCTTTTCTGCAAGATCTCGCCAATTCGCCCTCCCTGATTATGTTGTCTATCTCATCTCCGAGTACCGCAAGATTCTAGTGGTAATATACATGTTTTTATATGTTTCTCTGGCCATATTATTCTCGATCAAGTCTCTCTTTTTATTTCTTTTTTTTTTACAAGATTTTGTTGCAAAAAGAGACATTACAAAGAGATTCAGTAGACTATAGCAACATGTTCACATAGAAGTACGTAGATGCAAAATTAAATTAACCTGATGAAGCTTTCAATTAGCACCATTTAATTTGATAGAAAGTGGTGTCGACTGGAAAGTTACATGGGTCAAACCAGCCCAACGCTCAGATTGGGTGGAATAAATTTACCTAAATTAATTTAAATTTTGATTTTTAAAAAAATTAAAACCATGTTATTTTGATTAAAAAAAATAAAAAATCAAGTGAAACTAAGTTGCTCCAGTCAAAATATATTATCAGGTTAACCCACTGACTAGGCAAAATCTTGTAACACTAGTCAAATACACCGAATGAGGCTCAAATGCGCTGTAATGAATTAGAAGGTCTCACTTTTGGGTTTTTTTTTGTCCCAAGTTCACCGATATTTGCATCACCTTTTCCTTTAATCAAGCAAGATAAGTTTTCTTCCATAAATGGGAGACTTGAACTCGATTTTTTTTATTTCAAGAAAAAGAACATTAGATCAGTTAAGACGTAAGCTCATTGGCAAGCAAGACAAGTTTTTCTTGACTTTGCGAAGCCGACAAAGGAGTTTATTGCTTGGACTGTTCACTGTTCATGAGGCCAACCTAGCTCCATTTGATGTTTTCTGACATGTTATTTAAAACCTTTCAGGTCATTTTCATTGATAGATGATTTTCTCATTAAAACGTTTTGGCCAAATCCATCTACAAAGAATGTATCTCTTCATGCTTTCTCTCCTCTTTGCAAGCAATAGTAAATTATCACTTGCCCTTTTAAAATGACTTGACGTCTTGACCTACTTTCTCACTCTTACTGTCCAATTTACTTATGCTAGCTAGATACACAGAAACTCAGCGCTACAGAGAATGTATCTCTTCATGCTTTCTCTCCTCTTTGGAAGCCATAGTTATTTATTACTTGCCCTTTTCAAATGACTTGACGTCTTGACCTACTTTCTCATTCTTACTGTTCAATTTACTTATGCTAGATACACAGAAACTCTGCACTACGTGCTGCATTTAATCTCTCACCAAAATTAGAAAAATATCGTTGATGCTCTTGTAGCATTAAATGAACTCTGTTTTCCATATATTTATGTTCAAATAATATTGTCTCGCCATATGATCAAACCAGCAATTCATGTAACAACCTATTAAATTACAACTTAATTAATATAGTAAATTACTGTTTCACTATGCAGAGGGTATATGAATTGGGTGCACGTAGGGTTTTGGTGACGGGGACCGGACCATTAGGTTGCGTTCCAGCGGAGAGGGCGATGAGGAGCAGAAATGGTGAATGTGCGGCAGAGCTGCAGAGAGCAGCTGCCTTGTTCAACCCACAACTTGTGCAAATGTTAATGGAACTCAATAGGGAAATTGGATCGGATGTTTTCATCGCTGCCAATGCTTTTGATGCGAACATGGATTTCGTTACTAATCCTCAGGCATATGGTAAGTCATCGAAGTAGGAATTTATAGGTGCAACAAGCTATTCATGAGTACCTTATTTATTAAAGAAAAAGGAGAATTTTTTTTTCTAAAGAGAGAAACATTTCGAACTCTATTCGAGACTTCCGGGGCAAAAAAAAAAAAAAAAAACGAAGGAGAAGTTTAAACGCATAAAGAATTGCATATGCACCAAACATATAGCGATAAGTTTAGGAAACTAAAATGCATTGACATTAATTGAAGGATATGCATGCATCGACTATTAAGAGTCAATGCCATAGTGATGTTAGAAATACAAGTCCTGTGCCCTGGTTGAGTTTGCTTCCCTGTACACAATTTATTTTTATTTTTTACAAATTAATGATTGATCAATTGACTTTCCATGCAATTTTTATTATTTTCATAAAATATTTTGTTAAAAAATAATATAAATCATATTATAAAATCTCACATAACAATTTAAATAATATTTTGAGTTGATTTGGTTTTTTATATGATATCAGAACTTTAATAACCAAACAGATTTCACATAACAGTTTAAATAATATTTTAAATTGATTTGATTTTTTATATGATATTAGAACTTTAATAACCAATCAGTCGCAAGCTTAAATTTTATTATCTTTATTTATTTGATCAGTCGCGAGCTTAAATTTTATTATTTTTATTTATTTGATAAAGATTAAATACAAAATAGTGTGAGTATGTATAAGTTATAAGCTCCAATGATTTTCATTTAAAAGATGTGTTAGAACATAATATAAATCATATTTTAAGACTTTACTTAACAATTTAAATTTTTAATTGAATTAATTTTTTAATGCAATCTTAACAATTTAAAATTTTAATTGAATTAATTTTTTAATGCAATTAGTATGCAAATTATTTAAATAATTAGCTAGTTGGATTACATTCAAAGAATTTTGGATTGCAAGAGCACTATACTAATTTTAAATGGTTTGTATGCAGGATTTGTGACGTCGCAAGTTGCATGTTGTGGACAGGGACGTTTCAATGGGATAGGACTGTGTACTATAGCTTCCAACTTGTGCCCTAACAGAGAAATCTTTGCATTTTGGGATCCATTCCATCCAACTGAGAGAGCTAACAGAATCATTGTTAGCAGCATCGTGACTGGCAGCACCAAGTATATGAACCCGATGAATCTCAGCACCATCATGGCCTTGGATTCTATGGTTTAATTATTTAGATAATCACAACTGGTTTATTTCTTATAATTGATCATTAAGAACAATTATATTCTTCTTGATATCGTTTGTATCTTAATTACGCGAGTTTAGTGAGTTTGTGCGAAGCATAAATTAAGGTTTGGTATATGTAATTGGCTGATGTGGTCTCTGTATTGGTGCCAGAAACATGTAATGAGATGGTAAAATAAGTATTTATGCGCCTTAATTTCGCTGTGTTAATTGCATTAGAGACATAGAAAACTACTACCATTGATACCTAGTTTAATTGCCATTAATATCTCCTTTATCTCGCAACAGATTTCGAGTTCAAACCTCTTCGGGGAAAAAAAAAGTTGGCAAGGATATCCATTAATTTATGTCATTTCCTACTTTTGGACAGTGATATGAAAGATTTTTTTATATGAAAGAAAGAAAAAAACACAAATACCTGGAAATTTGCGAGCCAAAATTCTAGTCTAGACCCATTTGTTCAATCTTATCATCGCATACTCTTTTATGTATTTTTTTGGGTTTTTAAGAGTGGTGACATAAGTTTTTTTCTATGCACACATGAGTTTTTTTTATGCAATGCAATGCATTATTTTCTGTATCAATGAGATTTTTTATTATTAATATTTTCATCATTAACACGTATGGTATAACCACTCTGTATTAATGACATTCCTAATCACTAATATCTTTACTAATAATGGTATAACCACTCTGTATTAATGACACTCCTAATCACTAATATCTTTACTAATAATGTGGATGATATAACAACTATGACAAAATATATCAATTGCAAGCAACTATAACTAGCCAATAATATTTTTTATATACAAAAAGCATGCATAACACTAACAAAGCACCATTTTCTCTTCCTATGAATGATCAAATCTACAACCATGGTTGAGCACAATTAAAGTTAAGGGAGAAAAAGTATTGAAAAATATTATGGAGGTTGTAATGCAACATATACAACACTCCCCTTATGTAATATATATATATAACATTATATAATATGTCCCGTCAGACTGAAGGAGAAGAATCCACATGAAGCTTGGACCGAAAATAAGTAAAGGATGCATAAGGAAGAGGTTTGGTAAGTACATCAGCAAGTTGATCCAGGGAGGAGATGAATCGAACTGTAATTTTCTTTTTAGTAATGTGATCATGAATAAAGTGATAATCGACTTCAAAATGCTTAGTGCGAGCATGAAAGATAGGATTAATAAACAAGTAGGTAGCACTCAAATTATCACACCAAAAGATAGTCATAGGATTAAAGGAAAAATGAAAATTTGTTAACAGAGCCCGAATCCACAAAATCTCAGCAATACCATCCGTAAAAGCCTTATATTCTACTTCAGTCGATGAACAAGCCCTTGTGCGTTGTTTTACAGACTTCCAAGAAATAGGTGTGTTGTCGAGATATACCAAGTAGCCACCAGTGGATTTTTTTATCATCAAGACTACCAGCTCAATCAGCATCTGTAAAACCATGTAAGGAAAGAGAGGACCACCGAGTGATGTGTAGACCATAAGATGTCGTTCCTTAAAGGTACATGATAATTATTTTAACAAGAGACCAATGTCCTTCGATAGGCGAGTACATAAACTGACAGACTTTATTTACAGCATAACAGATATTCGAGCGAGTAAAAGTGAGATACTACAAAGCACCAACAATCTGTCAGTAACGGGTAGGATCAGAGAACAGAGTATTCAAGGTCAGTAATAGCTTAGATGAGGATGAAGTAGGCATGTCGGCAGCTTTACACGAAGACATATCGGCTAGTTGAATGATATCGAGAGTATATTTATACTATGAGAGCATAAATCCTATGATAGTTTTGGTGACTTCAATCCCCAAGAAATAATGCATAGAGCCTAAATCCCTAATTTTGAATTCCAGATTTAATAGGGTAATCAAGTGTCATAACAGAGTTGAATTATTCCTAGTAAGTAGAATGTCATCCATATATATAAGCAAGTAAATGAGATCATGGCCATTAGAGTAAATAAACAGAGAGATGTCAGCAATAAAGGCTCGAGAACTAAGAGAAATAAGATAATCACTAAGTTTGGTATACCATGCTTGGGGAGCCTATTTTAAACTATACATAGATTTATGCAGGTGATAAATATGATATAATAGAGTAGGGTAAGAAAAACCAGGTGGTTATTCCATATACACTTCTTCTTGAAGAATCCCATTCAAGAAAGCATTGTGAACATCAGGCTAATGAATAAACCACCCACAAGTTACAACAATAACAAGTACTAATGACACGACTAAAAGATTGATGTCTTCTTCCAAATGCAGGAGTGTTGAAGTAATAAATAACCCGGCAAGACTAGAGTCCAACCATAAGGAAGTTAATTATATAAATTATAAA
>NW_011500090.1:214998-216604 GCF_000495115.2 Populus euphratica | reverse complement strand
GCCTATGTCTTACCTTTCCATCCATATAAATTGGACCAAATCTGAGATCCACAGCTCTAGATATAATCCAATTACTAAACAATGTTCCGGTTTGGACTGCACAAACATCTCTTCTCTAAGTTTGACCATCTCTTTGTCCTTTCAATTTCAGTTCTTAAATTCATCAATCAATCCTTTTATTTATGTGATAGGCCTGCATTTAAAATGACATTTACCATAAAATAAAGGTATCTTATATTATTAGATATGTTATTACAAAACATGCTTTAGTTAAGGGGTTATTGATACTTCGAGTGCAAAATGGTGATATAAAACCTTGATAAAAATGCAATTTTAAGTACTAATCAACTAACCTCATAATTCAAGGCTTAACAACTAGACTCAAAGTCTTGAGGTAGTCTATTCCTTCTTGTTGAGTGAATCCTCTAGCTACAAAATGGGCTTTATACCTGTCAATACTACCATCTGCTCACCGTTTAATTTTATAAACCTAACAACTACCAACAACATTCATAAAGGAACAATAAGGAACTAGAGTCCACATACCATTTGATTGCAAAGCTCGAATCTCATCTTGTATAGCATGCTACCATGCAGAATGCTAAAAGGTGTTTTTTAACATGAGAGGTTTATATTCAGGAGAAGAAGAACTCATGATAGCAGAGGACTAAACAAGACACATGGTAGTAGAAGACTGAGACACACTAAGATGCGCTTGTTTGGGCTGGCTAGGATGAAGTGTCATGTGGTGGCTGCGAGAAGAGTTAACTGGCAGAGTTAAGGAACTATGAGAAACCTGCTGAAGATCAAAATTAGATAAATTAGCTACCAGACACAAGGCAGGAGGAGAGCTAGAGGAAGAGCTCGATGTGGGATTGCTAGGAGGCTGAGAGGAAGCCATAATAGCAGAGAAGGCCGCTCACAATGAAATCATCGTACTTGGAGAAACAGAGACCGTACTTGGAGAGTGATTAGTAACAGAGTAAAATAGAGATGAAGTAGAAGGATTGTTACTCACGGGAAAAAGGTGAAGGAGAAGAGGCAACAACTTTGTGATAAAGCATTGAAGAAGGTGGCACAAATGGGGTAGATGGAGAAGGCATGAGAGTAGGAAAAAGGGTAAAGGCAGGAAGGGCTATTTGTAGAGATAGAGAAGGCAAGGCTATTGTTTGTTGTTTGTTCAGAACATGCAAAAGGAAATGTATTTTCATGAATTTTAACATATTATGCAATATACATACAAGATAATAACAAATCAAAACAGCTATAACCCAAATAAGAGGAATTATAGCCTAGAAACACACATGAGAAACAGCGAAAATCTAGTTTATGTTAGTTATAAAGACGAAGTAAAGGAAAACATAAACACCAAAAAATACAAAAAAAAAATTGCAATCGGGGGAAGATTTAAACACACATTCAAAAGGTGTACAGCCATTTATAATAGTAGCAGGTGACACGACTAAAAGGTTGATGTCTTCTCCCAAGTGTAGGAGTGTCGAAGTAATAAATAACCCGGCAAGACCGGGGTCGAACCACAGGGAGGTTAATTGTACAAATTATAAACAACAATTATAAAACAACAATAACAACAACAACAATAGTA
>NW_011500090.1:203536-213946 GCF_000495115.2 Populus euphratica | reverse complement strand
AAATTAAAGGTATCTTGTATTATTAGATATATTATTATAAAATATGCTTTGGTTAAGGAGTTATTGATACTTCAAGTGCAAAATGATGATATAAAACCATGATAAAAATGCACTTTTAAGTACTAATCAGCAGGTATACGATTTATAAGATAGACAGCTGTTTCAAAAACATAACTCTAAAATTTTAACAGAGCCTTACACTGACCAAGAAATGTAAGACCAATTTCAACAATATAACGATGACGATGCTTAATAGTACCATTTTGTTCATATGTGTGAAGACAGATTAGACGGTGATGAATGACAATGGTTTTAAAATATATGTTTAACTTCCTATATTTACCATCCCAATCTGTTTAGACGGATTAAATTTTGATGGCAAAATTGTCGTTCAACAAAAGGTGGAAATTGAAAAAAAAAATTTAAACACATCAGACTTAGCAGCTAAAGGAAACAACCAGATATACTTAGTATAAGCATCCACAAAAATCACAAAATATTGATAATCATCATTAGATAACATAGGAGAAGGTCCCCAAATATCACTGAAAATAAGCTCAAGAGGAGCCCAAGTTTTATGACCAGTAACCTAACGACAAATATGATGTTTTTCCTAAATGACAAGATGAACAATTAAAATTAAAAACTCTGAAAGTACATGCAACTTTATTATTTGATACTAGAGACCCTAAAATACAATAGCTAGGATGCCCATAGCGACAATGCCAAGCATCAACAGTGGAGGACATAAATGTTGATAGGAAAGCTTGAGGTTCGGAGCAGGAGACTCGGATAAGACATACATGCCATCGTTACTTTGATTAGAAAAGAGAATCTCCTTAGTTATTAGATCCTTAACATAAATTACAGATGAATGAAATTCAAAAAATACATTATTCTTAATATAAAATTTTTGAACAGGCAATAGTGGTTTTCTAATATATGGTACATATAGAACATTTGATAGGATAAAAGTGCATTTGGGAGTATAAAGTTTAGATTGAGCAATATGTGATATAACAAATCCCTTACCATCACTGACATGTAATTAATCACTGTCAAGATAGGGCTCTGAACTCGTCATACTAGCGAGGTTCAATGTCACATGCTGATTAGCACCCGTATTAGGAAACTAACCTACAGAGGAAAGCTGAGGATTCTGAAATGCCAAGTTAGCAATAGCCTGTAAATGCTATAATGTAAATTGAAAATAGTATTTGGCTGAATGCCCAAAAGTATAATATAATTGATATTTAACATTTTGAAAATTGTAGTTGGAATTAGAAACTCCACGAGAATGCTGCTACCAACTAGTCCTAGATTCACAGGAACCATAATGAAAACTAGACCCAGATATCTGCTGCCAACTAAATCCAAAGGTATTATGGTTACCACCACGATAGCCTCTCCATCCATTTTGGTATCGCCCACGCCCACAATAGGAATGGCCAGAAAGACCTCCAAAACCACCACGCTGAATTGAGAATGTTTAAGCTATAGAATGTGAAAGTGTGTACAGTAGAGGTGCTGTCATAGGAGAGCCAAAAGTGGATTGAATGAAGCTTTTATTCAGCTTGTCGCACCGTTGCGAGCAGAGCGTGGCGTCGCAACAACCATCGATTGATTTCGGGGTCTTTTAGTTTTATTATTTTATGTAAAAAGGGAGTCGTCAGCTAGTATTATGGTCACTAAGAAACCTAACTGGTCTTTCAGAGATTCTAAGGCAAGGGACTGGTTGCGTAAAGGGAAGGTATTAGCACCCCTAATACGCCCTACCTAAGGTAAGCTACTTGGTGTTTGGTTTGTCTTATAATTGCTATGGTGTTGGTGTTTTCTAATCCCATCAGTTTTTCTCGGTTTGATTTTAACTAAATTTATTAAGAAAAAAATCCAAGGAGATTCGACGTGCTTTACAAGCTCATTTTTCCTTTGGTATTTCAAGAGTTTGCAACTCGTAAATCGCAAGAAGAAGGGACAAAAATTAGAAATCTTGAGTGCTTTAAAAAATCTATTTTTTTTTAGTTTTAGTGTTTTATACTCTCACGATTCGCAAACCGTGGAGTAAAAAAAATTAAAATATCCTCGATTATAATCAAGGCTTCTTTCAAGGATGTGTACGGATTTATTATTCCCAAAAAATTATTTTGGATATTTACCACTCCGGGTTTCTTTATCCAAATATTAACAATGAATAATAACAAATTATTTCCAATAATATTTTGGATATTCGTTTTTTAAGGATTTCTTAATCCAAATATTAGCAGTGAATAATAGATGAATTCCCCCAAAATAAAATTTTTATATTTTTTGAAATATTATCCAATACCCTTTAGAGTTTTACAAACATGTTGTAAAATCCAGAAATGGAAGAAAATAATTTTTGTGTTTAAAAAATCTATGCAAAAACACATTTTCAAAACTTTAAATATTTGATTTTTTAGAGGAAATTCAAAAAAAAAAAATGTTATGGTATTGGACATATGCAATACACAAAAAAAATATTTTTTTTGTTTTTCAGACATATATATATATGTATATAATAATAATAATTCTTGAAAAAAAATTCAGATATTTTAATACTAGATTTATATTTCCATAATATAAAAAATAACAAACCATAAACTAAATACACGAGAAAACCAATGATATTACTCTTTTTTTTTTGGGCTGGGTCCAGCTCAGCCCATATAGCTGGGCTGAACCCAGCAAGCCTAGCCGGGTCACTGGTCCAAATCAGTGACCCGGTTGGGTACTGTTGCAGGTTGCATGGGTGAATTACTCACGCATGCACTGCACAGTGTGAAGGTAAATAATTTACCTTTGCACGGTGCCCAAATCTTTTAAGTGCAAATGCAAAACTAAGAAAGGAGAGAAATAACTTACGTACATGGTCTTTTAGTGGTCCGGTTTTTTAGCTCTCCACTGTTTGCGTTCGTCCAGCCTTCTTCTTGTGTCCTCGTCTTCTCCCTACCTTCGGGTTCCCCTGGTGCCGGTGCTTGCTGAAGATGGAGGTCGGGGAGGATATCCTGCTGTCATGTTACTGCTGCTGTTTGCCGCTTTGGGAGGAAGGATCCAGCTACTGTGCTGCTCTTGCTTATTGATGCTCATGGTGTTGTCGCCTTATTCATGGCTGCAACAGGAGATCATGATGGGGAGAGCAAGTTGCTTTAATGAGAGCGTTGTTGCTGCACGTTACAGTGCAAAGGCTGAAGCTTGCAACGCTGTCATGTTAATTTTGGTGCTGTTGTTGCAGCGTTGTTGCTGAGGAAATAGCCAGTGAGGGGGAAGAGCGCGGGAGATGAGGAATTGCAATGGGCGGGGCTGTCTGAGTGAGAGGGGGGAAGAGCTGGAGGAAGAACTGAAGGCCGGGAGAGAAGAAGATCAGGAAAAAAAACTAGGGGGACTTGAGCGGCTGGTTTTTTGAGAGAGTCGGCGGAGAAGGGAGAAATAGCTCTAGGTTTAGATCTCTTTTTTGGTTACCCTAATTTTCTCTTGAAAAATTGCTCTTTTTTCGTTCATTTTTGTTCCCCCCTCTTTTTATCAATGGAAGTTCGCTTATATATAAATCTCTCCATGTATTATTTAAAGAAATATTATAATAATTATTATAGAGATTGTTTTTCATAATTAGTAAACAAATTATATATCTTATTTTATATTGTAATAATTATTTTTTATAACCCGTATGAAGCAAATCATATATATAATTTAGTAATTATCTCATTGACATATTATTTCCTTAAAATTAGCTCTTTTATGCTTTATATTATTACTTTTATTTTTATTATTTTTTATTTATTAAAACATGGGTAAAAAATAGAATAGCAACACAGCTATTCATGAATGAGCAAGTAACCGGGAATCAGAGTATGATAAGGGTTCTACTTGTGTAAAAAAACTAGTCACTAAGTCTTTGAAATCACTGCGTAAGCCGTGAAATATATAAAGATTAAAATCTTCTAAGGAGAGAGACTGACTAGCTGTCGCCAACTCATAAAAGAGGACCTTAGCTCACTGCAGATAAGTGCTAACTGAATCATCGCCCTGACGCAAATCCTAAAAGGAACCATGTAATTGCATAATCCTTCAATGTGATGGTGAAGCAAAAGATTTTTCAATTGTCTACCATGTGCTATGAGATGTGTCACAGTCAACCACAAGATGTAGAATTTCAGTAGATAAAGAAGAGAGGAGTGCACTCATAATTAACTGGTCTTCTTGCTTCCATGAGGGAAAGAATGGGTTTATACTAGGAGCTGCTGTATCGGTGGCAGTAACATAGAGTACAAGAAAAGGATAAGATCTATCAATAAAAGCATACACACCTTGACCCAATAAATATGGTTTTATTTGCATTCTCCAGTATAAATAGTTATTGGTGGTCAGTTTCAAAGAGATAACTTGATGAGTATTTGAGAGAGGGACTACTACAACACCATGAAGATGCGTGTTGGGAATAATTGACATTGCATAAAAGAGTCCAGGCAGTACCGAAACTATTGCTACAGAGGAAGGTATTGCTTCCATTGTTAGAGGAAAGTTGCATCCAAGAGAAGGAATAGGTGCAGACACAAAAAATCCAGGTGAAGGAGCCATTGAAAAACCTGATGCAGGTTGCATAAGTGAAGAATTAGCAGGGAGAACAGGAAGTGCTGCAACTGGCATGTTTGTTGTAAGAAAAGAGAAAGATTGGGCTGCAGTAAAATCCATGAGAAGAAGAGGGAGGCGCCGATGGAAGCTCTTTGGAGTGTAATGCTTTGATACGAAATTAAAGTTAACAAAGAAGAAGTATTGAAAAATATCATGGAGCATACGAAGCACTCTCGTTAAGGCTGTAATGCAACACATGCAACACTCCCGTTATGTATTATGTATATATATATATAGGGTTGTACATGATACTAATCATGTCGTATACTACAGATGATCAGAAATCTATATAAGATAAATACAAGATAAATATATATATACATAATAACATTCAATAGTAAGCACCAATTTCTCTATCATTGATATGGCCTCTTTCTCTGTTAAGAAATCCAATGGCATAGGTATATAAATACATACAGTCACCAGCAAGAAGCTAAAATAAGCTAGGCCAACGCACATAGATATTCATTCTCTAATTTTCATTTTTTTTTCCTATATACTTTTTCCATCTTCATATTTCTTCAAACTTAAATATCAAAGGATTATTTATTCTTACAAAGAAATGTTTTTTCAAAAACAGCCCAGATCATTACTCCATAAATCCAGGATGTAGCGAGGAATATGAAAAGATTTTTTTAAGATTTCATCAGCTAGTTTACATGGATGCTCTCGCACAACTAGCTAGGAGTGTTGTCGATAGGTTTCTTTTTTTTGCAGTCGCTTTAGCACTGCCATGCCATGAATTATTGCCTCTTGAATGGCTCAATGCAAATTACCACGCATTCAAGTGGAAAATAATTGTATATATAGACGAGCTTCATTTTGTGACCAAAATCATATAAATTCAGTTTTTGACTCTCTGCTGGGTAGCCTGAAGTCAAGGGTTATAATATACAAATTTTATTCTAATTATGATGGAGTGACGTAGTTCCAGCCAAGCCCCATTTATTTCGATCACATGGCTGAGGAAGTCCCCACATCAATATTTCAGAAAATGATAGCTGTGGCGTTATGGTGCCAAGTCTACTGTCTTCAATATAAATGGATGTCATTCTTACCAATTCGAGTTTTATATATGGTAGGATTATTAAATATTTATATAATTATTAATTTTAAAATTTATAAAATTAGTCAAAACATACATAAATTAATCTAAACAACAATATTAATATATCTACACACACTATCGCTATCCTTCTTGATTATTGACTGTGACAAGTGGGCGTGTCAAACAATAAATTGCCAAAGTCATAATTTGGAGTCTTTAATTGTTAAGAGGATTGTTTTCTGTCTGTGTTTGCTCTTAGGTGTTCTTAACAATTAAACAACAAAGAATTACTATTATATTAAACAACAAATATTAAATTAAAGGGTTCAAGATTTTACTATACATATAGGATTGTAACACTATAATAACAATTTTATCATTTTCAATAAAAATATATATTGGCCTAGCCATTGGGAAGCAATACAATCTTTTCACAAGATCTACTAGTAATTATTAGATTAATCATGGATAATTTAACCTCTTTATATTTTAAAAACATAATAAAATGATTAAATTATTTTTAAAAGCTAAAATTTTTAATTTGCATCCATGAACTTTTTTTATTTTTTTATCTTGGTTTTTTAATCAAGATCAAGTGAAATGAAGACAACTTGGTATTTTAATAAATATAAAATATTATTTTAAAAAAAATTGGCATGTATATTGTTTCCTTACTACTAGACCGAACATGAGGGGGCTTTTAAAGCCAAAACAATGGTTTTTGAGGTGATATTCGAATCATTTCAACGACCTTTCCATTCTAAACAACATGTGTGGCTTGCTGATCTTTGGTTTAGTGTTAGTGGTATTTTTGGTTTTTCTTTATTTTTTTACTTTTTTTTTCTTCAATTTTCCTTGATTTATGCTCCTGACCCTCCAAGTTTTCAAAACAACCCTTTAATTTTTTTTTAGATTTAATTTATGTTTTTTTTATTACTATTTTTTATTTGAAATAATTTATAAAATTAGATTTTCTTTAATTACACTATCCTTTAATTTTTTTTATTTTTTTAAATTTGATCTGTATTCTTCTATTGTTATTTGTTTAATAGACATCATTTTTTAAATTGAATATTGTTTTATGATTTTATAATCCAATTTTTTTTCCTATAAGATTTGATTTTTATTATTTTTATTGTTATTTTTTTTAATCTGGTAAATTTTTTAAATTAATTTTTTTATTTTATTTTTTAATATTAAATTGGTTGAGAATTGAGTTTATTGATTGAGTTTAGGTTTAGGTTTTCTTTCTTCTCCTTTTTAATATGATATTGACAACTCATTTTTATATTTGATTATTGCTATTTTTTTGTTAGCTTTTATAGATAAATTTTTTAAATCATATTATTAAATTAATTGAAATTATTAAAAAAAATTAATTCAATGTTCCAATTGTTCATTTTTTCTTATTTTCTTAAAAACACTAATGTGGCTTTAACATTTTTTTTATATTAAAAAGTTTTTTGACCTAGCAAGCAGGCCATCTTTTTAGTAATAAATTAAAATAATACGTTGTTTATATATATATGTTGTTGCCTAACATAGGAGGCAGATGAGTGGTCCTTCTTCTTTTGTCCTTGGTTTGTTATTTATTTTGGCCTCTTATATTGTTTGTTTCACTTCAATCCTTTCACATCATGTTTGGATGAATTAAAGCTCGATAATTCCTTTGGGATCATATGATTCATCACTTTATTTGTGTCCAAATATGCCTTATTTTTTAATTGATGTTTGGTTTTGTAAAATCAAATTTCATTTTATCGATTGAAAATTTTGAAATAATAAAGATAAAATTTAACATAAAAACAAGGACTCAATCCTATTTTCGTTTTATTTTTTTTTATTGTTTATAGGACATAAAAGGTATATTTTCATCCTTGTATTTTTTAACCTCTTCATTTTTCCCTTTTTTTTTGTTTTGTTTTTCAATCCTAAACTTTATTTTTTTTTACATTTCAATCCCTAATTTTTTTTAAAAAAAAAGAGAAATTCACAAAAAATATATAAGATGAGAGAGAATGTTGTTGGTTGGACCAAAATGGTTGGTTTTCTTTTCTTTTTTGTTTTTGTGAAATTCTTGAATGTTATTGAGGTGTTTTGAACTTAATATCATTGAAAAACTAGATTGGAATTGAGGATTATTTATTAATTTTTTTATTTTAAATCAATTAGTGGTTTTTTTAGAATTAAAAATTAGTTTATAATGTTTATTATGTGTTTACAAATAATAATAGATTGAAAATAATTTTTAGAGTTTATGAAATCCTAACTTGACTTTCCAACCATCTCTTTTATGGTTGGAGAATGAATTGAAGATATCAATGTGTTATTTGTTTTAATTTTTTTAACGTGTTTTTATAAATAATAATAGGTGAATAATGTATTTTTAACCTTTTAAACTTATATAAAAAAAAAAATTAACGGAGATTAGACTTGCAAACCTAGCTTTGCAGACCCACACGTGTAAGACCTCCCTCTATCAATCAATGCGCCAGGATCCAGTCTTTGAGGCCTCGGCCTTTTCTATGATCTTTCTCTTCTTTTCTTTTTTTTTTCTTTTTTTTTTTAATAATAAAATGCACTTGAATTATTCTTTAATAAAGTTATGCCGTTGAATGTGAATGTTTATATTTTCCTTTTCCACCTCCCTCTGCCCTCCCCTCTTGGTTTTCGCGCCACTCATTTATTTTCTTCTTCCTGCCTCCAACTCCCGTCGCCGTTTGACGGCCTTCATTTTTCCGGCTTCTTTCTCCGTTTTTGGGCAGCCTTATTTTTTCAGCCCATTCGAGCTCGGAGGGCAGGCCGTTCGAACCCTATATTTTTTGAACCGCCATCAGAATTGTTTAAGACTTATTAGTGTGTGACAGGGATAAATGACATTTACAGTTATTTTTTAAGGAATTTTTAATATTAAAATATATTAAAATAATTTTTTAAAAATAATTTTTAAAATTAATGTATCAAAACAATTCAAAATATATAAAAATAAATAATTTTCAACAAAAAAAAAATTGAATTTTTTAAAAACACAGGTTAGCTTGTGTTTCCAAATGCTCTTTTTTATTGAGAAATTGATACCAGTACGGGCTAA
The DNA here is from genome assembly GCF_000495115.2 of Populus euphratica. Taxonomy (NCBI): domain Eukaryota; kingdom Viridiplantae; phylum Streptophyta; class Magnoliopsida; order Malpighiales; family Salicaceae; genus Populus; species Populus euphratica. Next base: position 205,157 of record NW_011500090.1, on the reverse strand, counting down.
AAAATTTAATTCTATAACACAGGTTAGCTTGTGTTTCCAAATGCTTTCTTTATTGAGAAATTGATACCGGTACGGGCTAAAAAATTTAATTCTATGTGAACCAAATTGTCCATGTTTTTTACTAGTACCATACAACATGATATGATTGGTCTATTTGAGATTATGGTAGGGATTGTAGTTTTTTATTTTAAAATATATCAAGATAATTTATTTTATTTTTTTAAAATTATATTTGATACTAACCCATCAAAACAATTTAAAAATATTAAAAAAATTAATTTTAAATAAAAAAATAATTTTTTTTTTAAAACATAAATTGAATCAAATTCCCAATCATGCTTCATCAATACCCTACTCTCGCCAATCAAATGGACAACAGCTTATAAATCATGACTTTGAGTATTTTTTAAATATGATATACACTTTTTTAAATAAAAATATATTAAAATAATTTTTTATATTAATACATTAAAATAATCAAAAACATATTTAAAAAATAAAAAACGTCTAACTTATATTTTTTTAAAAAGTACACTAATCCATCTAATATTACTTAACATGGAAGATCACACATGCAGATCCATGTATGGAACCAGACTACTTAATATTGTAAATGTCCAACAAATTCTTCTGGTTTTTTTTATTTATTTTCCCCTTACATGGAATGATGGGCAGCGGCTTAGAACTATGACCAAAGAATAGAGATAATGAAGGTGCAAAGTTTGCAATTGAGTATATTTAAAAGTAGGGTTGTTGTTTTTTAAAGTGTTATTTATTTATAAATATATTAAAATAATATTTATTATTTTTTAAAAATTATTTTTTATATTAGTACATTAAAATAATATAAAAATATATTAATTTGAAGTAAAAAAAATAATTTTTTTAATTTTTTAATATATTTTTATAATATAAACACAAACAGGATGAGGATTTCCCATTTGAAATGGAAGATGAAGTGAAAGAGGCCCAGGAATTTCTTTGTGGGCGAAAATGTCCCAAATCATAAAGATAACCCAACCACTCACCAAAAGGCCCAGCCCACGAAATTAAAATAAAACTAAAAAGTTGCAATGCTGAAAGACAAGGGTAATTGAATTTAAGTATTAAAGAATATGTTAAAAAAAAAAAAAAGGCTACGCAGAATTAAGGCAACTTCTGTGCTTTTTGTTTTGTTTTTGGTTTGATAGAGATTTATTGAGACACAACTAAGGAGTCATTAATTAAAAAAAGCTTCGTTTCATCCTTTTCCGTGCAATGGGCACGATGGTGGATGTTATGTTTGTCTTTGTCTTTGTCTTTCAATCTCCTTTGATAAGGTTGTCTCCCCGAGTTTGTCCTCACAAATGAAAGCAAAATGTCTTTTATCAATCATAATCACAATCATTAAGAAAAGTTAGACACTTTGGTGGTGCAGCTTAATTGACAACGTGGTTTTGTTAATTTTTAAATAATTTGTTGTATTAAAATATATATTAATAATATATTTTTTTTTTATTTTTTTATAATTTTTTTAACATTATCATATCAAAACAATTTAAAAAAACTTGAAATATATTAATTTAAAATAAATAAATAAACAAAATTTAATTTTTTAAAATATTTTTAAAACACATATGCC
>NW_011500090.1:124572-203521 GCF_000495115.2 Populus euphratica | reverse complement strand
ACCAATATATATATATATATATATAAAATAAATTTTAGATTCAAATATTTTTACCAAGCTCCCTAAAATAGGAGTCACAGGCAACTAAAATGAAAAATTAATGAATTTTTAAAATATAGATAATATTATTTTAAATAGTTAAGATTTTTTCATGGATTCATTATCATTGATCAAATAAGACATAATTAAAAGACTGGAGGGAAATTTGTCCTTCCTCCTAAAAACGTATCTCTAATAACCTTTTGAAAAAGGATTCACATAAAATTCTAATTATTTGGTATTTGTCATCATTAACTTTTGGGTTATTATTTTAAATAATTGGAGGTGTGTGTATATATATATTATAAAAAAAATTAAAACTTTTTACATTGTGTTTAGTCTTATTAGTATAATGTCCTGAGGTGTGTATATATATATATTATAAAAAATTAAAACTTTTTACATTGTGTTTAGTCTTATTAGTATAATGTCTTGTAAACCTTTAAAAGATAATTCCAGTAAAGAATAACTATATTTTTCATTAATATTCAAGCTTGTTAAACATTTAATTATTATTATTAAAAATTTTATTTTAATAAACATGTATTTTGTGATCAATTATTATAACATTGAAAGCAAACTTTTCTTAAAAAAAGAAGAAGAGAATTTTGTTGATGTTTGTTCATCAAAGTCACATGGTTAAATCACTGGAAAATGATTCCCTTAATGATATAATTTGACTTTTATCGATTGTTTATGAATGGTTATTATTTATCAAAAACATTTATTATTAGTGATTTATATTCTATCGGTAAATTTATCAGTAATATAATAATTAATGAGTTTACTAGAAAAAACAAGTCAAACAAAAAAAATATTTTTTTTGTATTCCATCAATGTATCCCCTGTCATAACCTAATTTTGGGTTATTCTCTAAAATCTATTTAAAAAAAATAAAAATTAAAAAATAAAATAAAAGCTGGTAAAGTGGGGAAAACTGATCTAAAAGATGTAAAGAAACTATAGAGAAGAAAACAAGAAGGATAAAAATAACATTACATTTACAAGTTATACCTTACCTTTAATAATGAGGTGTAGTTGAATAAACACACCCCTTTATCTTTTAATATCTTTTAAACTCTTGCATAAATGTTTATTATTCATGCTTTTTAAACTAATCTTTTCTTTTTTTAGGGATGAGATTTGATATTATTTAAGAGGCATTATAACATCTTTATATGTCTAGTTGGATAAATATGCTTTGATTCCTTTTGTTTTATAACAAAATATGTTGTTCTTGATGAAATCATGACTTGGTGAAGCTGAGTTCATTATAATATAATTTAATAATATATGTTAAAATAAATCTACAATTGTTTTGGTTAAAGAAATGCATTGTTTATATTTTAAGGCTTGATTTGGCTAAACTAATGTTTTGCCCTTTTTTCTAGTTTCCTTGGGTTCTTTATGGTTTAAAAAGGTCAAGATAGGCATACCTAAGTTATATTTGATAGGTTTATGTTTTTCTTATGTGGTTTATGCCAATTACTCGGTTTAGGCAGTTTCTAGGTTTTTTGGGATTTCTTTTTAATGTTCTTAAGTTATCATTTTTGATTTTTTACAAATTAGTGTTTTAACTTACTTTATGTACTTTGATCAAAGCTTGAACCTATATATGAATGTTCTTTATCCTCAATGTGTTAATTAAAAGCTTGATTTAAATTAACTTTTTAGTTTTGAATACCTAGGTTGAAGTTCTTGGATGTTGGGTTTGATTTTGAGTCATTTTTTGTTTTGCTTATCTTAGCTAATCCATAATTATATCTGACACAACCAAAAGGTCGATGGCTTCTTTCAAGTGTAGAAGTATCAAAGTAATAAATAACCCGACAAAACCAGGATCGAACCATATGTAGGTTAATTGTATAAACTACAAATAAATAAATAGATAATAACAAAAAAAAAGAAGTTGAAGAGAACTTTGAGATGTGATATTAATGTAAGGATTACACAAAGATAAAATAATTATCAAGGTTAGAGGATCCACTAATGGTATTTCAAACAAATATAGTATAAATTATTTTTATTACTCAAATGGAAACCACACATAAAGAAGGATTCAATCGAATTATAAATTATTAACATGATTACATTTGTCATCTTATTCGAATAATGCTAATACTTGTTGTCATAACCTATTTTTGGGTCACTCCTAAATTCATTTTCCTTTTCTTCAAAAAAAAATTGCACAATGCTACTTCTTCTCCCCTGCAAATACAAAGACAAGGGAGAAGAAGATTTTTTAAATTTTTCTTCCTGCTCTCTCTCTCCACCCACCTGTCTAAAAATCTCGTATGATCCATACCCACATAAGACACAATCATATCCTACAAGCATTATGAAAGAAAAATGAGTTGGAGACCCATGCCTTATACTTGAACAGGGTATGAAGAACCTCTCCCTAGCATAGAAGAACCTGGGGGAAGACATGGGGAACGGATTGCAAGAGAAAAGAGAAGCAACAGAAGGTGAGAGAGGAGGAAGAATTGTTTGAAAGAGAGGACAGATTGGAAAAAAAAAAGCAGTGAGGAAAGGGAAACCAAATGTGGGATTTGTTTTAAAGATAGAGGAGAGAAAGAGAAAGTATACATGGGGAAAAGAAGAATAAAGATTGGTGGTCTCAGCATAGAGAAAAAGAAGGACCGTTCCTCACCCTCCGGGCACTACCGCTATGTTTTCTTTGCACCACCACAGCAGCATCGTCGTTCCACCACCATCAGCGCTACCAACGCTAGTAGAAACAAAAGGGGGAGAAAGAAAAAAATAAAAAGAGAGTAGAAAGCAAGTGAAAAAACAAAGACCGGAAGGAGAGGCACACATGGGGAAGGAAAAAAAGACAAGAGGAGAAAATTGACTAGGAAAAAGAAGACACCGAGATTGGTGTCTCTACACCTAGAAGAAGAAACATATAACAGCCACTATGGTTCAACTTGGGGGAGGAGGAAGAACGAAAAAAGAAAAAAGGTCTTTTTGCACCATGAAAAAGAAAAACACGGTAGCAAACACCGATTTTAGTGACAATAACAACCATTAACTAGCACAGTAGCTCCGCACTACACAGACACCATGTTGGAAGAAGAATCACCGAGGTTCCTAGCCATCGCTGCTACTACCATAAGCCACTAGAGACAGCAACCATGCTTATTCCAGGTAACCTTCCTCCTCATTTGTTGTCCATTTTTTGCTTCGTCTTCATTTACATGTAGAACGTGAGTAATTCACATTCTACAACAAATGAAATATAATTAGGTTGTTACTGTGCTTTGCACAGTAACCACCTAATTATAATGCACTAGTTATTGTGCTTAGTATAGTAACCAGCAACCAACCTTTTATTCTTTCGAGTTGGAACATCAGCCTAGCCCATGTAGCTAGGCTGAGTCTAGCCCTATAACTGATAGACTTAATTTGTTTTTGGGCTAGGTCTAACCTGACCTAAAATGAATAGGCCCGACTCAGTCAAAAAAATATATTAAAAAATTATTTTGGAAAATTTATGATTTTTTCGCATATTTTTCTACACCATTTTAATTAATATCGGTTTGTATTTTTATATCATAAAGATATAAATCCGACATTAAAATATCCAGTTTTTAAAAAATATTTTTGTTTTTATGCATACGGCCAAGTCTCTAAAAGTAAAAAAATCATATTGTATTTTTATACAACAAATAAAAATTCAAAAAATATATTTTAGTATGCATTTTGGCTTTAATAACAGGTTATTAAAGTCACAAGAATTTGACCAATATTTTTTAAAAAATCAAAAACAATTATTTTGTTTTCTTTTAATATCTGAGATTATAAATTTATACATAAAATGTACTCCTGATATTAAAAAGGTATTTTTTTCATTTGATGTTAGAATGGTTAGGTTTTTATTCGATAAAATAAAAACCTCCTTACCAAGGAGGACTTGTCTTAAAATATAGACAGACAAAAAATTAGAAAACACAATAAGATCTTAGTTTTTATTAGACAATAAAACAATGTAACTTACTTTAGATAGGGCGTATTTGGGGTGTTGATATCTTCCTTTACCAACCAGTCTCCATATTCAATTTCTGAGATCAGTTAAGGTTCCTAGTGACCAGAGAACTAGGTGGCGACTCCCATTATATTTTTTTCCACTAATAAAAAGATGATAGATACACACATATAAGGGTGGATGATTGTAGTGACATTGCACACGTGTGACACTTGTAAATGTTGTCAGATATTCATGATTACAACTTATGTCAACAACAAATCAAGTTCTTTTCATAACATAAGTGTTGACTATACCATACGATTAGGCTATAAAAGTGTCAAGTATTTATTGTATCTAGGGTTATACAATATAAATCTACGTGAATCATGAAACAAGCAAAGTATTAAGAGTGAATAAAATAAAAAAATATAAAACATGTTAGTATCAAACATTAAGGTCCATATTGAATTTATACCAAACTTATTTTTACACTATTAGTGTAATCTTTTCATATTGACATAATAAACTTAAATAAACATAATAAAAGAGATAAACATAAATAAACAACAGAAGAACATGAAACATAAATAAACAACAGAAGAACATGAAACATAAATAAACAACAGAAGAACATGAAACATAAATAAATAACAGAAGAACATGATTATATAAGTATAATAAAAGAAATGAAAGACATAAATAAGATATTAGTGAAAGCAAAACTTAAGCATTATAAAAGTATAAAGAAAGAAATAAAGAGCATGATCTTGATCTGAAAACCAAGATGCCTAATATATGGAAAATATCTTATTTAATAAGCCAAAATTCAAAACTATTAATTTAATGACTAATTGTTGAATGGGTAGCCACCTTTTGACTTTATGACAATTCTTATATTCTTGTTTGAATAAAATATCATTGATAATATCAGAATTTAAATAGATTTCATGAAAGTTTTGGAAAATTGTCTCAACTTTCCAAAAAAAATGAATTGGTGCATTTGTACTTTTAGAACTCGAGATATGAGTTGAACATTAAATAGTGTTTGGGTTATAAAATAAATTTTAACTTTTTCATTATTGCTATAATTAGAACTTGAAAATAATTTTTTTGAATCTTGGACTCATTATGAAAATTTTAGGCCTATGTCTTAGTTTTCTATATATATAAACCAGATATAAACTCAATTTCTACAACTCCATTTATGATCCAATAACCGAATGGTGTGTTAGTTTAGACTGAACCAATATTTATTTTCTAATCTTAGCCCTCTCTTTGTCTTCTCAATTTTAGTAGTTAAACTTATTAATCAATCTTTTGATTTATGTGATATGGTTGTATTTAAGATGAACATTTATCATAAATTAAAGGTATCTTATATTATTAGACATGTTATTATAAAACACGTTCTAGTTAAGCAGTTGTTGATACTTTAAATGCAAAATGATGGTATAAAATCTTGATAAAAATATACTTTTAAATACTAATCAATGTCTCAATTCGCCATGCTTCATCTTTCTATGCTTTCAATTTGGTATAATATAGTCATGCATTTTTTTTTCTTTAGTGTTTACCAAACGCGATCTTAATGTAATGTTTAAGCATATGATTGTTCACAAACATGCCCTAATAATTTTTCTAGTATTATTCCTTTCTCTCCTTTTTAGTATACGCCAAACGCAACCTTTTTTTTAATTAATTCAATTTTATGCCTTTAAAGGACCTATTTATAGTAAATTTCTTTTATGTCTCACATATTTTGCTTTTTATTATTTAATATTTGAGATTGTGACCAAGATATGATGTGTTTCTCTAGTATTAACTAAACTTGTTTCCTTTCATAAAAATAACAAAATTTTTCTTTATAAAAAAACATAAAAATATTTTTGTATATGACCAACTATTTCAAATAAAAATCATATTTTCATGAAAAATATAAAAAATATGTATCACAATTTAGTATTTTGTTTAAACGCCAAAATTCAAGAAAATTTTTTTTATTTGCATGTTTTTTTTAAAAATTTAATAATAAGTTTATTAAATCTAAGAGAACTTGACCTACATTTCAAAAATATCAAAAAAGCAATTTTTTTTTTATTTTAATGCCAAAGACTATGAACTTATACATAAGATGTATTCTCAAATATTAAAAGAAACCAAAATAAATAAAATATTTAGGCTTTAGCACAAATAGGTTCAACCCAAAAAGTCATGATTTACTCTTTGTAGGTGAACCTATTTTGACTAACGGATACACTAATTGTTAGAAACATATACCAGTACCTTAATTTTTAGATAAAAAATAATGTAATTTATCTTAGGTAGAACGTACTAGAGATGATATGTCCTCCTTATACACAATTAATCATCTTATTTAGATTCTAAAGACTAGTTAAGATTTTTAGTAACCAAAATTCTAGGCGATGATTTTTAATCTATTTTTTTTATCAATAACAAGAATCTCTTGTTCTTTCACACCTGAATATCATAATCTAAAAGGATAATTATTGTGATGCCGCAAATGTGTGACAAACATGAAAAAAAAAACACTATACTTATTTTAAAGTGTATTTTTATCAAGGTTTTATATCATCATTTTGCACTTGAAGTATCGATAACTTGTTAACTAGAGCATGTTTTATAATAAGATGTCTAATAATATAAGATATCTTTAATTTATGGTAAATATTTATCTTAAATGCAGGTCTATCATATAAATCAAGAGATTGATTAATGAGTTTAAATACTGAAATTGAGAAAGCAAAGAGAGGTTTAAGATTAGAAAAGATATGTTAGTTCAGTCCAAACTGGAACACCATTCGGTTATTGTATTATAACTAGAGTTATAGATCTTGGATTTAGATCTACTCTATATAGGTGAAAAGCTAAAACATATGTCTAAAACCTTTATGAGAGTCCAATATTTAAAAAGGTTATTTTAAGTTCAAATTATAGCAACAACAGAGAAGTGCAAATCTATCATGTAGTCCAATATTTACCATGCATTTAGGCATCTTGGTTTTCAGACCAAGATCATGCTTTTTATTTCTTTCTTTATATTTTTGTAATGTTTAAGTTTTATCGCATATTATACTTTTCTTAATATCTTGTTTATGCTTTTCATTTCCTTTACTATACTTGTATTTTTATCTTATTTATTTATGTTTCTCTTCTTCATTATATTTAGCTAAGTTTATTATGTCAAGGTGAAAAAGTTTCACTAATGGTGTTAAGATAAGTATAATATAAACTCAATATGGACTTCAATGCTTATATCATAAACAACTTGCTATTAACATGTCTTATCTTTTTTATCTTATTAATTCTTCATACCTTGCTTGTTAAATAGTTAATCTAGATTTATGTTTTATAATATTTGGTACAACAAATGCTTGACACTTTCATTGTCAACCATATGGTATAATGTAAACTTGTCCTATGAAAGGATCTTTATTTGTTGTTAACATAAGTTAGTATCATGAATTCCTGATAATATGTAAAAGTTTGGTGTTACTTAAATAAGATAATTAATATGATCATGCTAATAGTTTATAATAAGCTATTAATGACAAATCATCCAATTAGAAACTTCTTTATATATGGTTTTCAGTTGAACAATAAAAAGAGTTTATATTATAATTATTTGAAATATCATTAGTGAATTCTCTAACCTTGACAACTATTTTTATCATTGTTTAATCTTCACATTGATCATACATCTCATAGTCCTCTTTAATTCATTTTCATTATCATTATCATCATCATCATCATCATCATCATTATTATTATTATTATATATTTAACCTCCATGTGGTTCGACCACGATCTTAGCAGGTTATTTGTTATTTCAACACTCCTACACTTAAGATAATATATCAATCTTTTGGTCATGTTATATACCAATTAACAAATTTGCTTGTGAGTGGTGTATTGAAGTTTAAACATTTACTTTTTAGTTTCTATTAGGATTATTTTAATATTCTTGGCTTAATGATGTTTATTTCATTGTTTCAAACAAGATAAATAAAGATAATCTTGTATAATAACTTCCAAGTCTTATTTGAAAGCTTTTTAGATCTTTGATCTTCATGCAATTTAAACCTAATTAAAAACAAAACCTTCTAAATTTTCTGTTATAATTTCAACTATATATAATGGTTAAATTAAAAATTATACTTGATTTACTAATTTGCATTTTAGACTCTTCTTGAATTCTCAAAACCTAAAAATCTTAACCATTAATGAAATAATACAATAACAATTATTATGCTAAAAATATTGGAGAAATTTTCCAACATCTGATGATCATATCAAGTTGTTCTCATAAAAAATATAAAATATTTTATTTTCTAAATGCTTTTCAATAACAACTTAAAATGATATTTAAGTTATTTTTCATTTGTATTTTTCAATCAAATATGTTTTTTTAATAAGATCAAGTACATATATAATTTATATAATATTTTATTTCTCTTTTAACACATGTACAATGCTATAACAAATATGGGCGATTCATTATAGTCCCCCCTTATATTTTTCTATTCACCATTATAGTATGGTGACCATTTTATCCTTCATAAGAAAAATTACTTGCCTTTAAATTGAGGGTATTTTTTGGTCTTTCATACAGTTCCTTAAGCATTATTAATTTGTTTAAGTGCATTTTGGTCGATTCAATATAACTAAAATATTCCCAAGTGTAAACAAAAAAAGGGTTTCGAGTAGGGGTATTTTGATATTTTTAATATATAATATAATTACACATGTATCCTTAAATGCAAAAAAAACTTAATTTATTGAGGTTAGGGGTATTATGGTCTTTCAATATTTTTTTTTATTAATTGTTAGTTTGGTTAAGAATAGTTATGTAATTGACCTTTAAAATAATATTTTTAATTTGAAAAAGTTACTAGTGCATTAGAGCTGTTAACACACTTTATGTGATGCCTATGGTAGCTCCATGCTAAAAAATAAGTTTTTGCCATCTCATGTTACTACTCACCATCTCCTCTTCAATGTGGAGTGGTGTATGATGTTTAGAAGTTGTTGATTTATCATCAATGATCCTTGTATGTTCTGTCCTTTTAGTTTTGATTTATGTATATTTTTATTTTTATTTTTGTTAAAGTCACAATGTTTTTCAATTTAACCCTTGTTTTTTAATTTGTATAGATAATGTTTTTTGATTTAGTCCATCTACTTTTAATTTTAAATTTTTGTTCTTTACTGCTTTGTCATTTTTTTTTATAGATTTCAATTTTATCCTTTATAGCTTGTTTTCCAATGATAATAATAATTTCAATTTAGTCCCTTTTCTTCTAATTTTTTTTTTAATTTTTCTTGGCTCTTTTGTCAAAGTTTTTATAGTTTTCAATTCTATCCTTCAAATCATGTTCATGACTTTTATTTTTTTTCAATAACAACAATTACAATAATAATAGTAATGATGGTAATATTAATAACAATAATGATGACAATGATAATGCTAATAATAATAATAACGACAATGATAATGATGATGATAAAGAAACTTATAATAATATTAATTGTGATAATATGATCCCAATAGTAATAGTTGTAAGAGTTGTAGTGGTCATGATAATTGTAATGATAAAAGTAATAATAATAAAAATTATAGTTATGATATTAGTAATAATAACATTAGTCATAGTAGAAATAATAATAATTATTATTAGCATCATCATTATATAAGGGAGAAGAAGTATAAGAATAATAATGGTAATAGAAACACTAATAACAGTAGTAATGATAATAATGATAATAATAATAGTAATAACAGTAACAACAACAATAACAATAATAGTAGTAATTATTGTTAATACAATAATAGTAGTAATTATTGTTAATACAATAATAATACTAATAAAATTACTATTACTATTAATAATAATGATAATTCTAGCAGCAGTAACAACAACAATAATAATAATAATGGTGGTGGTAACAGTAATAACAATAATAATTATTTTAATAATGTTAGAAATCATAATAGGAGTGTTAGTAATGATAATAGTAATAGTAATGATATTACTTATTAATATTAGTAGTAATAATAAATTTAATCTTTATTTTTTAAATTTTTTTATATGGTTGAGATTTTTCTAAACTAGATGTTTTGGGTTTAATAATTTGGATCATGAGTTTAAAAAGTTAACATAATTTTTTTGAAGATTTTAGAATTTTTTTTATTTTTTAGTAGGTTATTTTGGTTATATAATTTAAATTATAAATTTAATAAAGTATTCTGTATTGGCTTAGCTTTAATTATTATTTTTATATATTTATTGTGATTAATTTTTAATATATTTTTTTAATATTTAAATATATTTTTATAAAATAATAATTCAGCCATGCGAGGAAGCGGCAACAGCAAGACCAGCTAAAAACTGCCTGGATGCTGATAGCTACACTTCCTATTTTAGCTAATTGCTTGGAGATGGATTACTATTGCCCTAAAGCCAGGAGTAGACATGCACGCAGGTCACGGAAGGGGACAATGCCCTCCTAATTGTTTTTCATGTTAGTTTATGAGTTTAGTTAATTTCTACCTTCTTTTAGACATATTTTATGCTTCATATTTTTTGAAATTTGTCCACCAATATCTGATATATTCACTATAATACAACATCTTCTTTTTGTTTTTATTTTTTTGGTATTCTGTATGCAAAATTATTATTTAAATGTACCATTTTCTGACTTGATTTTCAATACGAAAATTTCAAAAAAGGTAAGAATAGTATTTCCTATAATTAATTAATTCCTACCTAACCACCTCTTTACCTATGGATCCCGTCTGCAGCCTAGCCTGAAGCAACAAATCATTTGAGATATTTTGCCATTAATTATAGGAATTAATATTTATTTTATTTTTATTTTAAATTAATATATTTTTATATTATTTTGATATGTTTGTGTTACAAATAATTTTTAAAAAATAAAAAATATTTTAAAAAATAACAATTGCCCCACTCTCAAGTATTTTATTTTGATATTCATCAAAGAGAATCAATGAATAGCAAGTCATAATTTTTTTTTTTTTGCTATAAACTATATTTTTTGAATTGATTTAAAAAGATATTTTTAGATGATTTTAATATGTTAATATAAAAATAAAATTATTTTAAAAAATTATTTTAAAAAACATATTATACCATGATATATATATATATATATATATATATATATATATATATAAAACAAATTATTGTACGAGCATGTAGGGACATGAACTTTATGTCTCTTTGGCCATGTAGATGAATTTAAGCGCCTTAAAAAACAGGTCGAAAAACAACGGAATTAAATTTGAAACCATAATGTACAGTAGTTGGTGAACTACCAAGCATATTTAACGTAAGCGATAAGCACAATGTCAGAGCATATTTTACGTTTGTTTCAGCATTTTTAAAGTATTTTTTAAAACACTTGATAATTTTTTATTTATTTTAAATTAATATATTTTTAATATTTTTAAATTATTTTTATATATTAATGTCAAAAATAATTTTTAAAAAATAAAAAAAATTATTAACATACATTTAACATAAAAAATTATTTTAAAAGCAATCAAAACTATATTCTCACCTAATATTTTATCAAACTTGTTTGCAATTCACATTTTTTTTTAATTGGAAAATTCCACTTCACTAAAAGTATATTTTATAAATTCAGATGGTGAATAAAACTTTGGTTATTTCAAGTTCTTATAAGAGATACAGATCTTAATTTAAACTCAAAACTTGTTATCCAGATCTTAACCTTTTTATCATTATACTATTTTTTTTGGATGATTGAAGCTCATATGAATATTGAATTTTCAAATTATTTTGATGTAATGATGTAAAATAATATTTTTAAAAAATAAAAAAATATTATTTAGTATTTTCAAATTATTTTAATATATTAATGTTAAAAATAATTTTTTTAAAATAAAAAAAATATTATTATCATACATTTTAACATATAATATTATTTTAAAAACAACTATACTCCCACCTATCATCTTATCATCGTTGATTGAAGCTCATACGAACATTGGACATTAGAATTTTCAAACCCTAAAAGCACATTTAACCTTAAACTTCTAAACTATATGCGTTTTTTTCCTGGCCCTTCCCCCCCTTGAAAAGGAAAGGGAACTAAAAAAAAATTAATGTCCATAGGGTTTTGGGTCCACTGTTTCCATATTTATGCGATGCAATCAATTCCACCGCCACTTCTTGTTATTAATTCTGTATGACAGCTGGAATTTACTCAATCCTTTTCCTTTTTGAAAAAAAAATTGAGAAAAAAAAATGTTAACCACTCTATTTCACTAAAGAAAAATATCATCTCTTAAAAAGTTGATACTAATTGAATAACAAGATATTTATTTTAGTATTTTAAAAATATTTTTTTATATTTTTAAATTATTTTAATGTATTAATATTAAACATAAATTTTAAAAAATAAAAAAATTATTTCAATATATTTTTAAACAAAAAGGAGACTATAAAGTTGAGCTGGAACAACTTTAAATTGCAGACAGGGATTTAATAAGCCGTTAGAGTAGTTAGAGAGGGTAGAATGAAAGCCCTTAGGGGTCAAAACGAAGATTTATTATTGAACAGAATATAAAATGCAAGAACGAGAGGAGAAGGATTCGAGGACTATACAATATTTATCAGCACCAGAAAAAACGGAGGCTGCAATTATTGCCGTAAAACCTGGTCGTCGCCGTCTATATTCAAGGAATGAAAACACTCGCAATTCCTAACCCAAAAATAATAAGAAAATACTATGCATAATAATGTTGAGACAGCTGCAGACTGCAAGATAATTTAGTTGGTGAAGTCATTCTGGATTAATAAGTAATGATTTACACATTAATTGAATTGAAAAAAAAGGTAGAGAAAGACTGTGTTCTATTTTGGAATTTTTAATAACTTTTATTTTTCTGACAGAAAATAACTAATAAAATATATCCTATTAAATATTATCAATAAAATATTTTTTATTAATAATTTCATTGTTATTTATGATTTTTCTAGCAGTGTCAATAATTAATTTTTAATATTTATAAAATATAGTTATAATATAAGTAGTTGTCCGTTGCTAATAAATTACAGTTCAATTGATAGTAATGTTTTTCTCTTAGAAAAAAAATCTTTAATTTGAATATATTTTGTTAAAAAAATTATACATTAAATATACAGTAACACTCGTCTAAGATATTTTGTATAAAGTGAACGTCATAGAAAATTACAAAGCCATTGAAAAAATCATTTGGGTTAAGGTTGTTAAAATTGTGTTTTCACTCATAAATTTATATAATTTTACAAGTCAAAACATATTTTATATGCTAAATCATTTGAAAAAATAAAAAATAAATAAAATCATTGAAATAGGGTTCAATCACAAAAAAGCATGAGTTCAAAAACGATTGAATGATTTCACTAAAACGTATAAATAAATGTTTCACTTCATGCTTCAATTGTCGAATGCTTATTGATTGGGTAAATGCATAGTCACTCCAAAGTCTCTTATCTTCACTCTACTTATCACCGGATCATCTTTCTTCCTTTTCAATGAGAACAAATACATAATCTCCTTCTTTATTAACCAATCGGTAACCATAAAAACAACAATAATTAGTCTAGTCTTCACTCCAGTAACCTAGTCTTTACTCCAGTAATTAGTGCTTAAGATTTTCTTTCAATCAATAGCTTTGAGAATCTCTTTTCTTTTCCATCATCAAGAGCAGCAACGATCTCTTTTCTTTCTCATCATTAACAGTTCATGATTTTTTCTTCATCAACAACAGCAGACGACATTGCTCTTCTCTTTAACCTTCATCATCAATAGTTTTCTTTCACTGTAAGTTGTTCCCATGTATCTTCAGCCTTCACGTGATTGCCCATCGTGTAATAATATTTTTCTATAGGCTTGTACAGAGTCAAAATATAAAAATGTAATATTCTTGTATATAGATGTTGAATGTTAATTTTATCGGTCTTGATAATGATTTTGAATAATAATTTAATTTTTTATAATAATTTACTTGATGGAATGATTTGCAATAACAATTTGCTGGTCCTGATTGCTTTGTGTCCATGGTGTTATTAAAATCATCATACTAAAATCAACAGTTTTGATTTGGGTATTATGAAAAAAATAAACAATGAAAAAACAATTGCTAGCCGTTACTTACCTATTATATATGCTATTATATATGGACGTGTATATCACCAAATTTAGGAGACGAAGTTATAAAAAGAAGGATGTTAATCATTACGTTATTTTCATTAATAATTTTGAACCAATTAATTGAGTTGTTCGAAAGAAACTGTTGATTTTGAGTTGAGTTCGAAGTATTCATTCACAGTTTGAAGCTGTAGATTTTGAACAATTAGTCTAATTATATACAAAAAGCCACTAATTACATCTCAATATTAAATTCATTTGTGAAGCTATCATTCTGGATTGAAAATATATTTTATATTTATTCTTTCACTAAACAGCATCTTGGATTTGTTTTTATAAACTTAGTTTTATATACACGAGTATAGATTTGTCAAGAAACAGAGAGTGCATATCAGCATGGAGTAATTAGTATCTAATTTACGTTGCTACCTTTCACTTTATATTACTAGAAAATTAAAAATTAAAAATAAAAATATTGATAGAATTTATCTGTAAATATATTATAATAAACTTTATTCATTGTAAATTTATTATTAATTTTATTACTGATGAATATAAATTATTGATAATAAATTTTGTAATGAGTAGTAATCATATGTAAACCCATTAATAAAAGTTGTATTGGTAGATATATTTTCAAACTACCAATGAAATATTCCCTTAATAAATTAAAAAATCATAATAGTGTTAACTTTTGTTTATCTTTCTTATGATTTGTTGATTTTCTGTTCTCTAGATGGCCAGCTTAATAAACTTCATCAACTTTCATTAAAAAAAATCTATATAAGAGCAAATCATTTAGACTATTGTTTCCATAAAAAAATATTTATTGCAATTCTGGAAATTTGTTTTATATATATATATACACACACACTTTATGCTTCTGAGAAATCAAATCGATGTTACTGCTAATATTTCTCTAGATAAAAAAATATTTCTTGCAATTTTGGAAATTATTACTATAAAATCACCATATATTTCTCTTCTATTTTTATCACCGTCGTTACAATACTAACTTCTATTATTTCACTTTAACCACTATTGATATTATTTTTTAATCTCCATGCATTTTCATCTTAAAATTAATTAATGAAGTCCTAAAATTATTAAATTTTCAGAATTCCGACCAGTGAATTCCTCCCGGCAAGCTAGTACTTATTTGTGGTCACCAAATTTGGTTTGCAAATTCCTTGGAGTGCAGAATCAACTCTTTTATTTATTACAAAGAACAGTTTACATAATTGGAAAGTTTGTATTTAATTTTCAGGTATACAAGCTCTGATCACCGCTGCCTTAAGTGCCTCTGGTACGAGCTATAGTAATTTTGCACGGTCTCGTCAAGGAGATCATCTGTGTTATTTCTCGATTGTATTTAGTTTTTTTTTTTTTAATTTTTGATTACGGGACACTGAAAATATCTGCTAAAAGATGGAATTCGGCTTTTGAACTGCGTTGGAGGTAAAGTGCGATCTTGTGGCCTTGCAACACAACTACCAGTACTGGATTGCTTTACTTCCAGTGGGCCTATTTTTATTCCACTGACAGTAACCCTTAGCTATTTAAGTCCTTCAATATTCTTCGATCCATGCATCAAGAAATTGTTCTCCCACATTAGCTATCTACCTAGCTGCTTCTAAGATTTTCTTCCAAACCATCGCCATGGCTGGCTCAGCAAATATGACCATTTCCACAGTACTGATAGGTCTAGTGGTGGCAATGGCAACTACTTTTGTTCCACAAGCAGAAGCCAGGGCTTTCTTTGTGTTCGGAGATTCACTGGTTGATAATGGCAATAACAATTACTTGGTCACCTCCGCACGAGCAGACTCACCACCTTACGGCATCGATTATCCAACTCGTCGACCAACCGGCCGCTTCTCCAATGGCTTAAACATTCCTGATTTTATCAGTTAGGTTTATTTGTCCTATTTTTGCACACAAGTACCTTTCAATGTCGCGCACATAGTTAGGTGACATGTTTTTGGTTAAGACTAACATTTTACATGTGCTATACAGGTCAACAACTTGGTTCGGAACCCACACTGCCTTACCTAAGTCCCCAGCTAACTGGTCAGAGGCTACTGGTTGGTGCCAATTTTGCTTCAGCTGGAATTGGGATCCTCAATGACACTGGAATTCAGTTTGTAAGTGTGATTCTTTTACCATTTCATTCACCTATCCTATCACAATTTAAAATATCGAATTTATTATACCGAATAGTTACTTTATCTTATAGATAATAATTGAAATATAAATATTATGAAATCTAATACGAAACCCAATAAAAAAAATGAATCTAGAAAACAAAAATGCATGTATCCTAATATTGAAATATTAATCATCCCCATTTGTCTCATATACCATCTTTAACGGGCAGTAATGGATCCTAATAAAAAAAGAAACTACAAATTCCGATATAAGCTGATAATGGTTTGACTTGAAGTGATGCATTTTTCAGCTGAACATAATTAGAATGTACAGACAATTGGACTACTTTGAGCAATACCAGAGGCGTGTTGCAGCTCTCCTCGGAGCTCAGCAAACTCAGCAACTTGTAAATGGAGCACTGAGCCTCATTACAGTCGGCGGGAATGATTTCGTTAACAACTACTACTTGGTGCCTTTCTCAGCAAGGTCACGCCAATTCCGGCTCCCTGATTACGTGAGGTATCTCATCTCCGAGTACAGGAAGATTCTAATGGTAACTTTCTTCTACATTACTTCACATGTTTCCGTGTCCAGTATGCAAATTTGTGCATCATCTCCGAGTACAGGAGACCTAGCCGCCACAACAATGTCATACAGGGCCATTGACATTAATTTACGTATTAAATATTAGAACACTTTTACAAGATTTCACAGCAATTAATTTTATTATACTGCATTTTTTAATTTGATATTAATTTATCTCAAAATGTTGTTTAGCGACTGTATGATCTGGGAGTACGTCGGGTTCTCGTAACCGGGACAGGTCCAATGGGTTGTGTGCCAGCAGAATTGGCGCAGAGAAGCACGAATGGGCAGTGCGCGGTCGAGCTACAGCGAGCAGCTTCCTTGTACAACCCTCAACTCACTCAAATGCTTGGACAACTCAACAATCAATATGGCGCGGATATCTTTATTGCTGCTAACACAGGGCAAATGACAGCTAACTTTGTTGACAATCCTCAAGCATATGGTAAGCCGGTTCAAGTTAATTTTTTTTATTTTTTAAAAACCCAACAAATTTATTGGATGCTTGCCCTCACTAAGATAATTAGTATGTTTTGCTAGTAAAAAAAATATATTTAGTTCAATATATGAGCTGTAGGCAAGGTCAATTTAACACCAAGTCAAGCTGTCTATACAAAACATAATATTTATCATCATTTTATCATTTAATATAAATATATGTAATTCAAATATATATATATATATATATATATATTAATTATTTTATTTTTTTATTAATTAATAAATAATAGTAGATAATAAATACTCACTAAATACCCAAAACGCTAAATAATTTATAAATATCTAAAAAAATTTACTAAATAAATAATAAATAAGATATAAATATATAAAAAAAAGTTTAAATAGCAATAATCATCAATGTGGGGGTACGTTGTTAAAGCTTAATTAGATCGTGCCAAAAAAAAAAAAAATCTAATCTGCGTTGACGTGCAAGCTTGACCCAAAGAAAAGAAAGATATATAAAAGAATGGAACACAAATTGTTAATAATGAAAAGAACACCTCATTAAATGTCACCGGGCACCTCTGCGTTTATGAATTAACTTCTCAGATGCACAATAAGCACACAAAAAGCCCAAAATAAAATCAAAAAGTTTTCTCTAACGCAAGTATTGTTGCTGCTATGCAGGATTCGTGACATCAAAGATAGCATGTTGTGGTCAAGGACCATACAATGGTCTGGGGCTATGCACACTAGCTTCAAACTTGTGCCCTAACCGTGACCTCTATGCATTTTGGGACCCATTCCACCCAACGGAAAGGGCAAACAGTATTATTGCTCAGCAGATTCTCACCGGAGACGCTACCTATATGCACCCCATGAATCTGAGCACCATCCTGGCCTTGGACTCAAGGACCTAGAGAAGAGAACCAAGCACATCCTTTTCGAAACTTCGTTTCCGTCCTACCATATTATGTCATTATTAATTTATGTTGTTTCCAGTGGTTTCCAAGGGAAATGTATGGTGATATATTGTTTTAAGTGTCTTGAAATTGGGATTTTATCAGAATGATTAAATTAAGGTGGACATGTATGTTTTAGACCTTTCACAACATAATCTACTAATGATGTTTTCAAAAAAAATTAATATTTTTTTATTTTTAAATCATTTTGATGTGTTTACATTAAAAATAAATTTAAAATAAATAAATAAAATATTATTTTGATATATTTCTAAACAAAAAATATTTTAAAAAATAATTATTACCATAATATCAAACAAGCACTAACTACTAATAATTCTTGGTTTTATAAGTGCATAATACAAATACAATTAATCTATCTAAAATTCAAAAGGAAAAAAAATTAATGATAAATTACAATAAGCTATACTTCTATTACAAGAAAAGTGAGGTCCAAGTTAATTTAAAAATAAAAAAGAATTTATTAGATAAATAATAATAAATAAATAAATCAAAGTCACCCAATTCCTTTTGTTATATTTAATATAGTGAATGACATGTCATCTACCTAGATATACCTAGATAGGTGAGTGTCATCCACTATTACAGTTTACATTCACTTTTATTACAAGAAAAGTGAGGTCCAAGTTAATTTAAAAATAAAAAAGAATTTATTAGATAAATAATAATAAATAAATAAATCAAAGTCACCCAATTCCTTTTGTTATATTTAATATAGTGAATGACATGTCATCTACCTAGATATACCTAGATAGGTGAGTGTCATCCACTATTACAGTTTACATTCACTTTTATTACAAGAAAAGTGAGGTCCAAGTTAATTTAAAAATAAAAAAGAATTTATTAGATAAATAATAATAAATAAATAAATCAAAGTCACCCAATTCCTTTTGTTATATTTAATATAGTGAATGACATGTCATCTACCTAGATATACCTAGATAGGTGAGTGTCATCCACTATTACAGTTTACATTCACTTTTATTACAAGAAAAGTGAGGTCCAAGTTAATTTATGAATTTTAAAAATAAAAATTTCATTTTTTTTTCACTTTAAAACATTTTGGGAATCTTGATTTAATTTCAAAATCTAAAACACCTTCTACTCACTCTAAAAAGTAAAAATCAAATTAAAAAAAAAAAGATCTTAATCTACCTTTTCAACATAATTAAAGGACAACACTACATATTAAACTCTAACACCACCACTATTGATCTCTTTTATGGCTAAACAAATTATTTCTCTCTCTTCCCTCAACATTAGATTGAAATATAACAAAAAAGAAATTTAGGGATGAAATGTAAAAATTTAATAAAACAGGGATCCAATAATATTAAATTAATAACTTTTGGGGTCAAATTGAAGTTTCCTACATCATCAAACAATTATGGAAAAATGTCTTTTTGTTTGGTTAATTCTAGTCATTGTTCTTTTAATATTTTATTTTCACTAAAATCCAAAATTCTATATTGTAATAGTGATACTTAATGTAATGTTGGAATAACCTCTACGTACACATCGCATATGCAATAGCATATAAAGTTTAACAAATCCCAACATAAAAAATCATGCACCCAACACTTGAAATGATGACAAAACATTAAAAAAAAAAAGTTTGATTACTAAAGTGCAAATAGAAAGAAAAAACATTAGGGACAAAAAAGAAAAATATTAGCTATGAAAAGCTGGGTGAATAGGATAATATATTTGGCTGAATAGGATAATATATTTGGATGAACAATAAAAGCTGGGTGAATAGGATAATATATTTGGATGAGCAATAAAAAAAAAAACATTGTCTAAAAACCCATATTCTTTTAGTTTATAGAATCTATTTTTTATTTATTTATATAATAATAAAAATAAATATTCACAAAAAATTCAACAAATATAATTATGGAGGAGAAATGTTTTGTTAAATTATTTTTTTTCTTATTTGTGTATTTTTTTATTTTTATACCAAAATGATTTTTTTTTAATTAGTAGAATAGCTCATTGAATAAAAAACAACAACAACAATTAGAAACAATACCCCACAAACTATAATGATTTGAAATAAAATGGAACAAAACAAATATTTTTAAGCAAAGGCTAAATTTTCTTATTCTTATTTCTCTTTATATTTTGACAAAAAAAATATTTTTTTATGAGAAGTATTGTTTTTTTAATTAAAAACTTACTATCATAATGAAAGAAAGTTTTAATTAAAAATTAAATAATAATAATATATCAATAATTTTTATACACCTATAAAAAAATTATAAAAATATATATTTTATTCTCATTAAATATTAATGAGCTAATTATTTTAAAAGTTCTATATATATTAGGATAATACATAATATTTATAAAGCAATCAGTAATATGATCATGAAAAAACTCTAATATTCCTAAAAACAATAGTATTATTAAATAATCACTTAGATATCGTTGTAATAAATTGATTTAAAGATTTTTTTTGTTACCTATGTTTTTTTTAATAAATGGATACATAAAACAAAGTTAAGCATGCATAAACCTCGAAGGTGATACCCACACACTTCTTTCATTTTAGTTTCAACAAGTGAATGGCAATTTTATTTAGATCGAAGATGACAAAATGTATTCTGGTAGAGTTTTTAACAATTGGATTTAGCTAAAGTGAAGGTCTCGTTATTTTGAACTGAATATGTATATATAAAGACTTAAAACCTCCCCTAAAACCTTATAATTAATAAAAGCAAAAATTCAATCGCATAAAAAATTGTTTGGCGAGCCTTAACCTACATTATATGGAATTTTCAAAGGAAAATGCCACCTTTATTGATTTTTTTCTTTTTAATATGAGGACTAAAACATAAAAAAAAGAAATTAGCACTAAGCACGCTGAAAAGCTCAAAACTAAAGGATGAAAAATAAAAAACAAAAAACTTTAGGGCCAAAAAGTTTGTTATCTCTCTTCATGAACAATAAAAAAGAAAGAAAAAAAAGGTTGTGTTTTGTTTGAGTATTAGATTATTTATACTTTTTTGATGTTCTAAATAATAAAATTTAATTTAATTTTATAAAATTGAACATCAATTTAATATCTAAATATCTTTTAACATGGTGAAAATGCTATAAAATACAAATCAAAATAAATAATAAGCTCCAAACCTTGTTAATATAGCATTGAATGATGCAATTAAAAAGAATAAAGTTTAGTGACTATAATTGTAAAAAAAATTTAAGGACTAAACACATTACATGTAGCAATTCATAAAACACATTAATACCCTTCTCATATAGTTTATTTACTAGCCGAGCTCTCCTTCTTCAACTTTCAAAATCCAATAATCAATTATGAAAAAAATCGAAAAATGAATAAAACATTTAAGATTACTGTAATTAGAGGTTAGGGATTGGTGACATGTGTTTGAATATAATCGGCACATATATAATCGATAGAATATCATTTTTTTATATAAAACTAGCGTTATTCTAAAAAATAAATGTGGGAAAGATTATTTTATGAAAATACTTTATTCATGATTCTTCAACTCAGATAACCACACCATCTCCCCCACAAGGCAGCTCATGAGGCCACAAGGCAGCTCATGAGGCCATGTGAAGAGGAGATTTGTTGCCGTCACCATGGTTTTGACAAGCTCAACAAACCGAGTTGTCTTTAACCAAGTAATGCATCGACAACTATTCTGAACACAATTGTAAAAAATGTTTGTGGATATGATGATTTTTTTATTAAAAAAATAGAAAAATATTGTTGTTACTCTTAATAAAATAAATTTAAAAAATATATAAATCGATAAATAAAGAAAAAATACTAACTCTAATTCAATACTAACAAAAAATTAATCTTCCTAGTAAAAACTTAAGATATTGTTGTAAGTTCTTTTTTATTTTATAAATTTTTATATCTTTTATCTTAGAGATTAATTCTAGTTGCTAAGAAGAGCAAACAATTATTTTTATAAATATGTTATGTAAATAAAACTTATTCATATAAAGTATATAAAAAAATAAAAATAAAGTACAATAATCTCTTTAAAGTATTATAAAATTAGAAGAAAAAAAAACAATTAAAAAGATTACGAGTTTGTGAAATTTAGGTGTATTTAAGGGGGAAGAAATCATCAACATAAAAAATCACATTCTTGGAGTATATTTGGTCTATGCTATGTCTATTGTACTGTGTTATGAGATTAAACACATTAAATTATTTAAAAAGAAAATATTTTGTGTTGTGTTGTTAGTAAAATTATTTAAATTAACATTATCATTAAAGAATAGCTTATATATAACATATTCTTTATAAAACTAAATAAATCTATTAAGAAATGAATAATTTATTTAAAAACATTTAAATATCATAAAAAATGATATATAGGAAGATAAAGTTGGTTTTCTATTTTTTTTGTCTTTTTATTCACACGGGAGAGCTAGCGAGCTACCTTACCCCTTCACTTTTTATAGCTAATTAATTCTACCAACCAATAAAAAGGTTTAGGTTTTTATTTTCAATTTATATACAGTAACTTTTATAAGGTATTTTAGATATTGACTGACTGTTTAATATCATCATAACAAAACATGAATCATGTACCCAAAATCATATCCTCAAATGGAATAATTAGTATAGGATAAAAAAAGATAAATATAAAAAAAATTAAAAAAAAATAATTAGTATAGGATAAAAAAAGATAAAAAAAAAAACATATTTATTCAAGAAATAGAAAGATAACGATATAAAATAAATATATTTTTGAGACACTTTCTTAAATAATTTTTTATATTTTTTAAGTAATTGTATTTGTTTTATCCCACGACAATAACTAAAAAGATACTTAAAATAACCACGTGTGACGATGAAATGATGTCTCTAGACCATGTTCCTCGGAAAAAATACATGGCATAATGAAAGACCAGAGAAGATGAAACTAGATATGCCAGCACTTAACTCTCAGCATGGGATTCAATTTGAAAGTGTTAAAGAGTAGTTGCAACACACAACTACCTATCCAAGCTTGCATGAGTATTTTAATTGCAAGGGAGTATAGGCACAAGCTATAAAAACCTGTGTTCACCATTGTTTCAAACACACAGCAGAGCTCTTTGGCACGAGGAAAGACCTGAAACTCTAGCTTCGTTGTCCTAGAATGGCAACTCCATCCATTGTTGGGGTGATTTTAAGTCTTGTATTGGCACTGAAATATGTTGCTCTACAAGCTGAGGCTCGAGCCTTCTTCGTGTTTGGTGATTCACTTGTCGATAGTGGCAACAACAACTATCTTGTAACAACTGCCCGTGCAGACTCGCCTCCTTATGGAATAGATTATCCAACTCATCGTCCCACTGGCCGTTTCTCGAATGGCCTCAACATCCCTGATCTTATCAGTTAGGTTATTGTAGTGTGACTTAACCTGTAATGCAATTTTCTTTCCAATCTCACAGTGCTATGCGTTGTCCTCAGGTAAGCGAATTGGATCCGAATCTGTGTTGCCATACCTGAGTCCTGCACTAAGAGGCCAGAGGTTACTTAATGGTGCCAATTTTGCCTCAGCAGGAATTGGAATCCTCAACGATACCGGAGTTCAATTTGTGAGTTAATCTGATGATCACAATGCTAGTTATTGATACTTTCTGTTAGAATGTGGAACTTGCTTTCCCAGAAATAACCTGAAATGCTAACTCGGGAGCTAAAGATGATACTGGGGAGCAATGATTGTTTTGCCTGCAGTAGATGCTTCTGACTTTATACTTGCTGTCAACTTATTAAAACACTGAGATTTTGCAGATAAACATAATCAGAATGTATAGACAACTTGAATACTTCCAAGAATACCAGCGACGAGCTCGAGCACTTGTAGGAGTTGATCAGACTAAGAGACTTGTAAAAGGAGCCCTCGTCCTGATTACTGTTGGTGGCAATGATTTCGTGAACAACTACTACTTGATACCCTATTCTGCAAGGTCTCGCCAATTTTCTGTACCGAATTATGTGAAGTATCTCATTTCAGAGTACGAAAAATTACTAATGGTAAGTCCCTACATTAGAAATTTTTAAAAAAGCTTCAAGCAATCCTAAAATGGAAAACCAAACATGATATATCAATCTTGTCTCCATGGTCACTGCAGAAGCTATATAAACTGGGAGCACGTAGAGTTCTCGTGACAGGGACCGGGCCAATGGGTTGTGTTCCAGCAGAGTTAGCTATGAGGGGCACAAATGGGGGTTGTTCAGCCGAACTTCAACGAGCCGCGTCCTTGTACAATCCACAACTTGTTCAGATGCTAAAAGGACTAAACAAAAAGATTGGAAAAACTGTTTTTGTTGCCGCAAACACACAACAGTCACACTTGGATTTCATTAGTAATCCTCGTGCATATGGTATGCTAACTTCTATTGTCAAAAAAGATGGTTTCTTCGCTATGCGATCTAATCCGTAGCAATATAAGCATATAGATGGTACCTGATAGGGACCAGAGATTTTCTTTTTAACATTTGAGATTTTGACTTGCAGGATTTACCACAACAAAGAGAGCATGTTGTGGACAAGGACCATACAATGGTCTAGGACTCTGCACAGCAGCATCCAACTTGTGCCCGAATCGAGACCTCTATGCATTCTGGGATGCATTCCATCCATCTGAAAAGGCAAACCGATTGATCGTGGAACAGATATACTCTGGCACTACCAAGTACATGGACCCCATGAATCTCAGCACAATCATGACCTTGGATGCTAGGGCATGATCTCATCCTCTGCATGGCTTTCTTTTTTAAATAATGTAACTATTTATGTGTTTCATTCCTAGCTCTTTTGCAAGTGATGTCAAAAGGAATTTCATTAGCCTGCGAAACAGTAAATGTGACCTCTTAATAATACCTCTGTTCTTATTTATAAAAAGGTAGAGCAGTTGCAGAAGAGAGTCCCATAAGACTAAATGTAAACTGTGTCTTAAACAAGGACTGGCTTGATTTGTGGGGAAGCTTACTTTTAAGGTCCATGAAAAACATAGCAACTCAAACATCAAGTCCTCCAAAGCCATGGACAAATAGAGCAAGAATGAGCATGCTGTCTAGCTAGTTAAAATGATTTGAAATCAATTTCAGAAACATTTAGGTGTTCTTGTCGTTGACCAGCAATGAATCTAGTCTTGTCTATACCTCTATAAATTTGTTGGATCTGTCATCTGCATCACAGAGGAGTCTTGTGATCATAAACAGGTTGACAGCTTGTCCGGAAAAAAGCTACATCAACTAAACAAGACCACAAGTAAGCAAATTGGCAAGTTGTTCTGTAGAACAACATCAACTAAAGCAGCCAGTATTATTGCAAGTCATGGCCTTGTCCCAACAGGGAGCTTTTCTACAAGAATAGGTGGTTGCATGGCTCTGGTGCCAAATCTTCTACATGAGTCATAATTTCGTTAGTTTGAAAAGAACCATTATTCGTAATTTGGATCTTAATAACATTAAAAATAGTTATCTCTGTCCAGGAATGAAATTGTCTCACCCCATTTCTCGATTACTCATGCATCACCTATCGCAAGCCTTTTCTGATCTCAGTTCATGCAACACACGATACTGGGCAAAGAGGATTTTCATCACATGATAATTTGATTGAGAGTACTTGTGTTGTCAGCTTGTCCAATCTCATATATTTCTTGTGAGTATTGAACTTGACAACTAGAAAGAAAAAAGGCAACTTTTTTTCTGTGAAGTGGAAGTTGAAGACAGGGTGTAACTTCCATTCAAAAGCACTGTCGATAAATTAAGAGCCCGAAAAAATTAGCTCGCAAGCTATTGAATTTAGGCTCTAATTATGTGGGCTCAGTGGTTTTCTGAACTGTTTTTTTACAGCTAAGCCACTTCGGAGCTTCCAAAGGTTCCAGAGACCAACCAAAACATCATCAAACCATTATTATATTGGTGATTTGCAGTTAGATCTTTGGAGATAGATATAGAAGAGTGCATCATGAGCCACATTTTAATTTTTTGAGGGCCACGACTCCCACTCTCGGCCACTGAAAAGGTGGAATTCCTCGCATATACTCAAGGTTCATAAGCAATGTTAACTAATTGACTATGAAGTTAAGTAGAGGTATATTGTACTGGACGACTGATAAAATAATTCTGGATTACTAGGTCACCTACTAAATTCAACCAACCAGGCATGTTTAACAACTATGATTCAGACGAATCTTATTAGGGGAAATTCTACTGGTTTCAAAGAAGTAAGAAAAGGAAGTTCATTTCACAGGAATATCCATCAATCTTGATGTTGATTTGGATTGACAGTATTTGAAGTTTCGGAGGGCCATGCCACAGAAATAGGTTCAACTTCCCAGTTACTGAAGCGTTTAACTACTGAAAAGCGTCTGAAATCTTGGGTAACATAACTCTAGGAGATAGATCATGTAACTTCTAGGTTACTGTACTTTTTTCTCTTTTCTTTTTTGCGCAATGAGGCCTGGATTGTGCGGTGGAAGTTAAGGGTAGATCAGGCGCTCCTTACTTTTAACTACTACCAATTTATGCATGTCATGTGGTATCATAATTATGGCTTCTCCTTTTACGAAAAGCTAAAATGTTATTTTAAAGATCTAAATTGATAAAATAATATTTTAAATAATATAAATATAATTTTGTTTTACTATGTATATAGTATAATGAAAAAAAAGCTATTTGAAAAGTTAATTGTGTTAAAATAGAATAAATAAATATTTTATTTTTTTAATAATTTTGATGTTATTTTTTTCATGTGATTATATTTAATTAGTTTATTTTTTTTACCTTCACTTTATTGGTTTTGGTTTTTTTTAAATATAAAAATAACATTTATAGAAAAAAAAATAGACATTTTGATATTTTGTTTAGGGTTTCTTTAAAGCATGAAAAACAAATCAAGAAAAAACTAAAATATTACTTTTTTATTATTATTTTTAATGCTCCATTTAGCAACTGCATTGAAAGGATGCCTAGTGGGTTGATTCCAGCTTTGAGTTCTGCAGCTTTATTTGTATTGGCCCTCAAGCTTTTACAAGTCAAAACCTCAGAATTCAAAGCCATGGTCATTGTCTCACCAAAACAAGAAAACTAGGTTTTGAAGACAAAGAAAACCTGGAATTTGAAACTTAATTTTATTTTGGATTAATGGATGATGTTTAAAGAGAATTGTTGTAAGATCAATAACCATGGCAATGTATGCCATCCAACGAATCTTGATCTTGGTGATGTGTAATTGAAAGATATTAAACTCATAAGTTTTATTTCAACATGCCAAAAAACAAAAAACAAAAAAAACTATTGTTAGCTTTAGAAGTTTAGGTAAATGTAAAAAATCATCTCGACATCAAAAAATTATTTTGTATTATTAATTAATTTTATTAAAAAATTTAAAATGTTTAGATTTAAACTCGTTATTATTTTATATTAAGATCTGATAATAAATTAAAAAATTATTCTAATCTAAAATTTTTTAAGTGATTGAGATCTGAAGATTTACAATATTCTTTACTGTAATCCGTTTTATCCGGAAGAAATTCCAATGCCTGTAATCATTTCTATGATAGTGTGGTTGGTTGAGTGAAAAGAACCTGTATCATAAAGCTAAACCACACTATACAGCACATGCATTATTAAATATTAAGGCATAAACCAGGGGATTTGAATCCAGCTAGATGTATAAAGGCCTAACAGTTTTTGTGGCAAGGTTTTAATTCATAGCTCGTACAACGTGCTAGCATCCACAACTACCACTGCTAATTTGAGTTTAGATTTGCTGGTTGTTTACATCCATGGCGGTAGAGCCAGAAGTTGTATATATATACACGTCCATCCTCTATCTTTCATCCACAGGTAATTTTTCAGTAGAAGTATTCTCTTCTGGAATTCTTTGACCATTTCAATGGCTGCGAAATCATCTGCTTGCAGTTCTTATTGGGTGGTCTTAGGACTGGCAGTGGTGCTGGCAGCCATTGTTCACCGAGCTGACGCAAGGGCTTTCTTTGTGTTCGGTGATTCACTAGTCGACAGTGGCAACAACAACTACCTGGCAACAACTGCTCGAGCCGATTCACCCCCTTATGGAATCGATTATCCAACGCGTCAAGCAACAGGCCGATTCTCGAATGGCCTCAACATTCCTGATATTATCAGTTAAGTTTCCTGTACATGTTGTATGTTTCTTTGTTACCTAGCTAGCTCATGCATCTATACAAATGTCCAAGATCACAACTGCTCGCACGCACTCTAACATGTTCTCAGGATATAATATCTTTGTCTCATCAAGAGTTGCAAAATGCATTTGTCAGGTGAGCAAATGGGCTCAGAATCCCCATTGCCTTACCTGAGTCCCGAGCTAAGAGGACAAAGACTGCTTGTTGGTGCCAACTTTGCTTCGGCCGGAATCGGAATCCTTAATGACACTGGAGTTCAGTTTGTAAGTAACCTGTCTGTCTAGTTTCTCAGTGACTAACTCATTCTAAGCAATTTCTTGCTTTCAGTAACAGCTGATCTTATGTGGCCTAAAATGCAAAAATTTCAGATAAACATAATAAGAATGCATAGACAATTGGAGTATTTCCAACAATACCAGCAACGAGTCGGTGCACTCATCGGAGCAGAGCAGGCCAAGCGACTAGTCAATCAAGCACTTGTCCTGATTACCGTTGGCGGGAATGATTTTGTCAACAACTATTACTTGGTTCCATCTTCTGCAAGGTCTCGCCAATACGATTTACCAGATTATGTTAAGTATCTCATTTCTGAGTACCGAGAACTATTGATGGTAAGCCTCTTGTATGCTCAACTCAAGCACAAACCTGCTTAAGATTTTATAAATAACAGATTGCTATAACATGAGTTTTCGCCGATACCTCCCCATTTTTCATCACTGCAGAAGCTGTATAATCTTGGGGCACGCCGAGTTCTGGTGACCGGAACTGGACCTCTGGGCTGTGTTCCAGCAGAGTTGGCAACGAGGAGCACAAATGGTGGTTGCTCAGAAGAACTACAGCGAGCGGCTGCCCTGTATAATCCACAACTTGAGAGCATGATAAAGGATGTCAACAGAAAAATCGGCAGCAATGTCTTTATCGCTGCAAATACTCACCAAATGCACACTGATTTTGTCAGCAATCCTCAAGCATATGGTACGCAATAGCTTCGTTATTAAGGATCATAAATGCTTGTCGTGATTTATCATGAAAAGCCCTTGTTTTGGTTAATTTGGCAGGATTTACTACATCAAAGACAGCATGTTGTGGACAAGGACCTTACAATGGCATAGGACTGTGTACAACATTGTCAAACTTGTGCCCTAACCGCGACCTCTATGCATTTTGGGATCCATTCCATCCATCAGAGAAGGCAAGCAGAATTATCGTACAACAGATCATGACAGGCTCCACCCAATACATGAAACCTATGAACCTCAGCACCATCATGGCCTTGGATTCTAGGTCCTGACGATAATTTTGTCAAGAATCTACCTTCTTAATCGCCATAACTTAATTCAACCCAGTTCCATTTATGTTCTTCAGTTTTTTTTGTTGCATTTGTGTTTGCTATCATGGGATTTTATACCTATGAGGCTTGAATTAAATTATGTCTGTAATGTAAGTTGCAATTACAGCTAAACAGCTTCATGAATAATTGAAATTTTCTATGCATTCTCGCACATCCATTGTGTTTGTGTTCATCTCTCCGTGCATATTCTTTTTTAAAGTTTCCTCGTGCCGATTTTAGTACGCCTCGAGACTAAATTTCCTTCCGAGCAATCTTAGGCTGGCTGTACATAGGGCAACACCCTGGCACTCAGTACAGTTGAAAAAAGTCAGTGTTTATATATAAAAAGTAAAATAAGAAATATATACATTAATAAAAAAAAAAAAAAAGTTATTAATGCTGCTAAAGTTAATTTTTAATATAATAAAAAAAAAATATTACAAATATTTTTATTTTTTATATCAGTACGTTAAAACAATTTAAAATAAAAAAAAATATAATTTAAAATAAAAAAATTTCCACCTGCTCGATCAGCAAACACAAGAATATAGGAGTTTGTACTGCTTAATCAAGTTCATTATAACAGAGGCATGCAACTGCTATCGACTAGCAGCTGATTCGCAACTGCTAGGGTTGATTCACCCCCTTGTGGAATCGATTTTCCAACACATTGGACCACTGGCCGATTCTCTAATGGCATTAAAACAGGTTTTGAGGTTCCAAACTCAAATCCCAACTTTTTTTAAACATTTCTAGTAGTCATAATCTTTATAATAGATGATATGTTATTTATATATTTATTTAAAAATAAAGGGTGGTTTATCATCTTTTTTATTAAAAAAAATAAAATCAGGAGTGCAGGCCTAGTTTTACAAGCCCTTGCTGACCTAATTTAGGAGTGCAGGCCTAGTTTTACAAGCCCTTACTGACCTCATTTTTATATATATATATATATATATATCAGGTCAAACACATGAGTTTACCCTTTTACACTCTCTGGTGTCTAACCTCTTTTTATACAAAATTTTAGTTTTTAATTAAAATTAATTCTAAATAAAATAAATAATTTTATATTTAAAATATGATTTTATTAAATACCATTCAATTTTAGATTTGTTTTGGAATAAGATAATGGCATTTTATTGAGATATTAACAATTACTTTGTTAATTACTATATATAAATCTGTAAAACAAAACATCTACATTTGTGATTATGACTATTCAATTAAAATAAAATTTATCCTTTTATTTTTTATTATAAATTTGTTGCAAGATTTCCTCTAATTAATTTTTTTTCTTCAAATACATACAAAATATGAAGACATGATTTTTAAACTTTTGAAGCTCACTTTTCATACTGTGATAAGTTTTTTTATTTAAAAAACAATGATTCTGATAAAAAAATATTTCATTAAAAAAATTAAGAAATGAATTAATAAAAAAAATATAATTTAGATTGAAGAGAAATATTTTGTCCTGCTTGTTTTAAATTATTAAAAATTTTACAAAAACTTATTTTAATTGTTTTTACTTTTAATTCAAAAAACATGCTACCAATAAAAAAAATATTTTGGTGTGAAAATACATGCATAAGAAAATAATACTTCTTTTAATAAAATATTTTTAAAAAAATAAATTATAGCCTTTTATATAAAAATATATTTTTATTTAAAAAATAAAAATTGATTTCTAAAACTACCAATGACATCAAGCGGGTAAATAGCTAATACTCACATAATCAACTTGGAATATGTAAATCACCTTTAACTTTCTTTGCATCTAAATTCTCTTCACTCTTTATTCTACCCTTTCAAATGATACATTAGAAATGTTTGGTAAGATATGAAAAAAATTTGAATAATGATGAACCTTAATATAAGTAAAATTAATTTTATATTAAATATGATTGCCAAAAAAAAAAGAAGAAGAAGAAGTTAAATTTAACACATGAAGAATAAATAATAGTAAAATAATTTTTTTCTTAAAAAAAAAGAGATGTAATTGTACGAAAACCATAAAAACTTATCCTTGAAAATTTCTTTACCTCTCTTTTATGTCAAGTTAACACTTAACCCTGGTTTGAGGTTAAATTTTAACCTTTTTTTAATTTAAATTTATTTTATTTTTAAGAACACAAACATATTTTTTAATTTTATTTTATTTTATTTTTAAGAACACAAACATGATTAGGGATATGTTGAGAAATTTTCAAGAAAAGTAACATTTAACCTGAAATGGTTAAATATGATCATGCAAGGGGAGAGTTAAATGAATTTTAAAAGGATAGGTTTTGTGTTTTGTATTTTCTCTCAATTTGTTTAAATCTAATGTCTATTTATTCTTTATTTTCTTACATTTCTCATTTTTTGGAGTACAATTATCATATTATATAAATTCTTAAATTTTATTTAATTTAAATGTAGATTTAATTTGTATTGGAACCCATTTTTATTTTAAATTTTAAATTTCTACTAAGCATCCTTAACATTTCATCACTCTTTTATTATCCCCGCTACTACCGCTACCATTTTTTTTTAATATTCTTTTCATTTTTTTTCCACCATTATTCCACATTTAATATTTTAAAAAAGATATATTATCTTTATTAGCACTATTACCTTCACCACCACTTCATTATTTATTTTTTATGACTATCACTATTGATAAAATCATTATTCCTTTCCATCTTTAATATGAAGCACTGGAAATTTAAATTTTATTTTTAGTCCTTATATAGTATTGGAATTAAAATGTCATTTTAATTTCTCAACTATCAATTTGATTTTGAATATTACATTCTCAACAATAATAAGAATAATAATAAAAACACTTTAACACCTTCACTATTAAACACTTGATCTCTTAATATTCAATCTTTCATTTTTAACCTTGAACAAAAAACAACCAAAAATTAAGTTTAAAAGAAACTTGAGTTTCTAGGTCATTCTCTTCTTCTTTTATTTTTTATTTTTTCATCCACTTATATTTTAAACCACAAATATGCATTATTCATATTTTTAGAATTACATTTAATCTAAAACCTTATTTAACAATTATTAGGAGCCATTGTTATCTATAATATTTCCAACTTGTACCAAATATTTTAAACACTTTATCTTTATAAATCTTACTTAATATTTTTTCTTCAGAATTTTTACTTCATACAAATGTCGTTATATGCAATGTGAGAAGGACTCTAAAATGCCATTGAGAGATTTTTGAAAAAAAATTAGATTCACCTTTTTAAAAAGACTAAAAATTCCAGGGTATATATCAATTCTAGAAATTCAAGTAAAGTATTGGTTAAAAAACGATAAAAATCATCATTATCACATCTTTTCAAAGGAAAGGTCATGTTAGCTATGAGTTTTTCTAAATTCATTTCATGTATGTCATTAAATATCTTATTATTTTATGAACTTATTCACAAGTTATTTATTATTGATGGATGATCATTGATTCAACATCATGCCATAGATCAAAAGTCCCATAACTTAATGAATTCTTGTAAATAAGATGAAACTATTATTGTATTAAACCTACATTAGTCCCTAGTTTAAGGAAAACATATCATCTCATTATTAAATTTGTCTTAAGATTGAAATTATCATACTACACCTATTTCAATCTATAAAAACTAGAAGATATCATACTACACCTATTTCAATCTATAAAAGCTAGAAGATATATTGACTTAACTAGTAAAACTCAAGTTTTATCAAAACATGACACTAATTTAAGAAAAACTCATCAACTCATTATTGCACTTGTTTTAAGGTTTAAAACATTTATATTAGGTCTATGTCAATTTCTAAAAACTAGAAAACATGTTGATCTAATTGTTAAAATCAATGCTTAATAAAAATATGGCGCTAACTTTACAAAAACTCGTCTACATTATTTTTATACTTTTTAAATAAGTATTTACATATATAATCATACCTAAAATATGAAAATGCAATTTTACAAAATGAAATTAATGTGAACACAAAGCTGATAAAAATAAAATTAAAATATATGAATTAATATGACTATGTATGAATAGTGATATGTATATTATTTTGCATTTTAAGTAACAATCTTCTTTTGAAAATGAATTTTTATATGCATATGCATATGTGAAAAGGCAAAAGGAATGTTTTACAAAACAAAGCTCATGGGATGTGAAGTTGATAAAAATAAAATAAAATGCATGAATAAGTAGTGTCAATGCATTAATAGTAACATGTGCATTGTTTTCATTTTTGAGCGGGAAACTTGTGCAACCTATGTAACATGTGCATTGTTTTCATTTTTGAGCAGGAAACTTGTGCAACCTATAGGAAGAAGAAGAAAAGAAAGAAAATGGATTAAATTTGCCTTAAGAGAAGAAGAAAAGAAAGAAAATGGATTAAACTTGCCTTAAGGATGGTTACATGCAAGGAATGGCTACTATAATTGTTAGTGGTGGATGAGAGGGTGGTGGTGTTCATGCTCCAAGACTTTTAAAAAAGCTTGACTAGGTGGCTTACTTTAGTCTCATTTTACATTAGTTTCAGGGGTCTTTTTGATATAGCGTGAGGTATGGTGAGAGAAAAGAAGTCAGGTAAAGGTGTGTGGAAATTAAATTATTTTTAATTTTTAATTTACTTTATCACCTCTCATCGGATAAAGTGCAATGCTTTAAAGGTGATAAATAATGGTTTCTATAGAAAAAAAGTTGAAAAGCATGCACTAAAACAACATCATTTTGCTGCATTTTATTTATTTTCCAAAACAATATTGTTTCTTTCACTTGTCAATTAGAATTTTTCTACTTAAAATAAGGAGTTTTAGTTATTTAAATTGATCATCTGAGTTCAGTATCTTTTCTAATTTAGTCCTTGAATTTTTTTATTTTCTTGACCAATTGCTCTTATTTCTCTATTTAAATTTGGTCTCTAATTACATATTTTCACATCTCTCTTATTCCTCTACTTCTTTCAGTTGAGTCCTTGAATTTTTATTTTGTTCTTTTTGGCCAATCACGCCTCTTTTCTTATTATGTCTTTCAATCTCACCCTTATTTGCACATTTTTTATTATTTCTTTATTCTACTTGCTTTCCTAATAAAATATTCAAAAACTATGAAAAATAATTAAAATTTGAGAAAATTATAGAAATTAGAGTTAAAGAAGGATTTTTTTTCAAGAAAAGTTTTTTAAGGGGGAATTGGATTATGAAACCAAACACAATCAAAGAAGAATCAAACAAAAGTCATGACAAAAACACCTTTTATTTTGATAAGTCTTATGATTGTAACACAAATCTAAATAGATAAACAAGCTTTGAAATATCACATTAATGTAAACCAAAAAGAAAAGGAAATGGTGATAAACTCTAATTTTATACTAAAAAACCATTAATGTAAACCAAAAAAAAAAAGGAAATGGAGATAAACTCTAATTTTGTACCTAAAAAACCAATCAATTATAACATAAATTCTCTTATTTAGTTACCCAATAATATTTAAAACAATAAATGCTCAAACTTAAAGGTACATTTGATATCATAACTCTTTTTCATATTTTTTTAATAATTGTTTTTGTTTTTTATTTTAAATGGATAGTAGAAAAATAAAATAATTAATTTGTTAGCTAGAAATATATACATAAACACACATATACATACATATAAATTAAAACAATCAATACCTAAAATAAAATACTTCTTTTTTTGGTTTCGAGGAAGTTAAACATTTTCACCAACATGAAAGCACCTCAACCGCAAAATCTAATTTTGTATCTAAGAGTCAATTTGGTAAATAACAAAGACAGCTTTAGTATTATATATCTCATCATATCTAATATAACTCTAAAAGGTATGTTAAAATCCACAAACTAGATTATGCATATTCATAAATATCTAGAATACTTCAATAATATTCATCTTTTGAGATAATGACATTAATAGCACGTTTTGTAGTTATAGAAAAAGCTAGATTTTTTTAAGATTTTTTAATCTTAAAATATTTGTAACAGAAGAAAAAATTAAAATTTATGAATTCCACTTTACACGTAGCAGTAACCTTTTCATTTTTTTTACCTTGTATTGCCACCTGGTAACTAAATGACAAACAGTGAATCTAACTACTAATTAGTCCTCATTCAATCACAAAAACTCCTTTTTGAATTTTAAAATAAAACGAGTTATCACTTTTTTAAATCTATATAATCCTAGTGAAAGTAAGAAGTGGCACAGAAGAAATCAATCCTCCTTAGACTCTCTTTTTTTGAGGTAATTTTGTTACTTGAGTATCATCAAATGTTTAGTCTTTGTTTTTTTAATCATTTTTAAAATACTAAATATTTACTTATAATTTATGTTTTTATTGATCATTTAGTGGATTGTGTTAAAATTATTGTATTTAATATTGTTTATTTTAGAAATAGTTTTACTTATATATTTAATTAGCTATCATCGGGTATGAATGTAAGTGATATTATTTAGAAGGTTATATAGATTTTATGTAAGTGACTTGAATGTATATTATGTTAAAAAATTAAATATTGCATCTGAGTGATCTTATTGTTGTTGTATGTTAATATTTTTATCATTGTTGTTGTATTATTTGTTAATGTTTGTTTATATAATATATAAAAAACAATAAAAGAAAGGTATGATGTGTGAGCTTTATTGTCTTTATTTTGAATATTAATCCTATGGTGAATAATATATATGTTTTCATTAAGGACCAACATTGGCTTTATTAAAATATTGAATATTAGTTTTTTTTCTTTAATTTATACAGAAAATTTTATTTTATAGGTTAAAATTAACTTGTAAATTCATCATTATTATATGTTTTAGAACATTAAATCTTATAAATAATTTCTCTATGAATCCTTTTTCTTTATATCATAAACTTAGATCAATATTATGACCAATATCCTAATATATAAACTTTTAGAATACACAAAGAAACATATGTTTTAATCATTATGGCATATCATCCCTAATATATAAACTTTTAGAATACACAAACATATGTTTTAATCATTATGACATATCATCAACATTGATATATATATATATATATATTGCTTAAAAAGGAATAAAATATAAACTTATACTTTTCTATGTTTTGATTTTTGGGTTTTTCAACAATAGCTCTATTATGAGTAGATTTTTATTTTTTTCAACAAATAAAGAGTCTAAGATATAAAAACTATGGTAGAAGACATTGGATATTTCAAGGATGAAATTGAGATTGCAAGTACAAAAAATTAGGTTTCTTATTTAAAGCAAAAACACCGTTGTTTTCTTTTATTTTTGTTTTTGAAGCATTGTTATAAAACCTTGCTTAGATCATGGGTTGAGCGGGTTAAATAATAGGTCAACTCAAGTTAATCTTAATTAATCCAAAACGATATCGTTTAAAAATAGCTTGAAACAACGTCATTTTGAAATTATTATAAAAGTCAATCTAGGTTATATGTTGATCTTATTTGACTAAGCCAACTCCAATCTAGTTCAATATGAAATTCAATCTAGATCGGGTCATAGATCAACAAATCATTAGTTTAATTAGTCAAGTTGGGTGGGTTTTATAATACAAATTTAAAGTTTACTATTATGTATTCCTTGTGGCTAGCTTTCACATTTATTTTGCTTATGGTTACTCACTATGAATTTCTGATACATTAATAAAAAATTTATATGTCTATAAAAGAAGAGAAACATGAAAATGGTTTTTGGAACAGGTACATGTAGCTTGCAAAGTTCAATAATAAGAAACAAAGTAATGGCCGGTGAAGAAGAGAACAATAATTGTGGTGAAAATAGCTTCTCTGTGCTTGTTGTCGATAATGATACTGTCATTCGAATGGTTCATAGGATGCTTATGACAAGTCTTGGGTTAAAAGTTCAAGAAGCCAAAAATGGAAAAGAAGTTGTTGATCTTTATATCAATGGAGCTTCTTTTGATCTTATTTTAATGGACATGGAAATGCCCATCATGAATGGTCCTGCGGTATGTTCTTGTGAAATTGAACTTAACTCGTTTTATGAATGAAATATTATTTATAAACCATAAAAATATATGTTTCCATCAAAAGAATAACAATTATAGCAATTGTATAATAATATAATTTATTAAGTCTCAATCTATTATTTGCATTATGTTTTCATCAATCAAACCCTATTGATATTATTTTGGTCAATTTATTATAAAAAATACTACCTGAGCATTCTATAATGTAGTCGTTTTTACACTTTTCTTCTGTATTTTATAAAATTACAGTTAACATCATTGATGAGTGTAGAATAAACTAAACTATAGAATAATTTTGGATATAAATTGTTATGTGCATAAAAAAAATTTATTATGTAAACTATAATTTTTAAAAACTTGGATAGTAAGTAAAAAAACAACTAAATTATAGTGTGATAAGGGTAATTTCTCACTTATTATAGTTATAAATACATATTCAATTTCAACAAATTAAATATAATTCAATTATTAAAAAAAATCAATGAGAAAAGTGGG
This sequence comes from Populus euphratica, assembly GCF_000495115.2. Taxonomy (NCBI): domain Eukaryota; kingdom Viridiplantae; phylum Streptophyta; class Magnoliopsida; order Malpighiales; family Salicaceae; genus Populus; species Populus euphratica. The sequence continues at coordinate 165,157 of NW_011500090.1, read as the reverse complement.
GTTGGTTATAATAATTCAAGTAGTGAAAATACAATTTTTAAATTTTAACAATTGATGATCACATGATCAAATTGAAAATAGAAAGCTATTTTTCATGACTTAAGAAAGGTGAAATGAAGAGTTTTTAAATCAATTTATTTTAATTATTCATATAAATAAACTCAATTATGATTGTATTATTTATGATTTTTGTTTATTTATTTAGTATTTAGTGTAATGATTTACAAACCACCATGTATATTAGGCAACAAGGGAGCTTCGAGCAATGGGTGTGAAGAGCATCATTATTGGTGTCACATCTCATACTTCGGAGTCTATCCACAAAGATTTCATAGAAGCAGGCCTCAACCACTGTGTAGCGAAGCCAATAACTATAGCTAAGATTGACTCCTTCCTTCCAAAATCCAACAACAACTAATCCACCTAACTTGTATAGACAAGACATAATTGAGCAATAAGAGGTCACCTAGTTAGTATGATTAGTTTTGAGGTCTTGGTCTAGTGAGACTTTGTTTCAAACTTTCTTGTCATTAGGTATGTAGAGAAGTATAAACTCTACATAAAAATAAATTTATGTAATCACCATCTATCTATGAAAGAAAATAGTGATTTATTAAAGTATCCCTATTTGCAAACCATATAAATTAGAAGTATAAAAACATGTTAGAGAATAATATAAAATTATTATCGAAACTCACATAGTTGTTTAAATTTTTGGGTTAAGATTGTTCTATAACATGGTATTAGAATCTTAATGACTAAATCGTTCCAGGTATGAATCTTAATAATGATAATGATAAGTTTGTACAAGTTTCAAACCCAAAATTTTTTTACTTCCCTCACCTAACATACCTTAATTATTCAACAAGCAAGCATTTCAATTTGCAAAGTCCCGAGTGCATTGTAATATACTTGTGAGAAGGCTTTTAAATGACAAAATAAAATGGCTAAGTAATTTAAGATTCAATTTCGTTTCCTTAATTTTATATATCTTTTTAATTGTTATAAGTTTAAACTTCACATCATCAATGATTTATTTAAATCTTTAGAAGTTTCAATAAAAAAAAAACATGTATTATATGATTAATAGGCACATATAAATTGTATACACTTGATAAACCTTATCAAGAAATTTAAAAAAAATAGAGAAGACATTTTTTGTAATATCCTTATTTCCTCCTTATAGAATGAATGGTTTGATAGGAAATCTCATACAACTTTTTCTTTATTTGACATGCCATAATAAATAATATTTGAGTAACATTAATAAAATTAGGTGAAGGTGTCCAAAATGTGAGATTTGAATGAATGATATGTTTTAAAGATGATAATTTAATCTAGATCTAAGGAATATTAAATATGAATAAGAGGTTTTTTAAAAAAAATAATTACATTATTTTATCAAACTTGATTTGAAACCTAATTCAATTATATATATATAGAGAGAGAGAGAGAGAAATAACTAGATATTTTAGTTATTTTTTAACCATGGTTTGTTTTTTAGGAATCATCTCCTTTTTTTTTTTTGAGTTATTGTTTATATTCAGGTAATGTTTTTTAGGAATCATCTCCTTTTTTTTTGGAGTTATTGTTTATATTCAGGTAAAAAAATTAAAATTGTAATAATTTTTTTATTATTATTTATGAGATTCAACTCATTTAAGACCTTATCTCTTGCTTGCTAAATTGAGTAAAAATCATTACAACTTATAAAATAGTAATCTTAAAACTCATTTGTTTTTGCGTTTTAAAGGTGTTTTTTTAAAATAATTTGTATTTTATTTTTTATTCAAATTATTTTTTTGGTATCTTTATATTGTTTGGATGTATTGATGTCAAAAATAAAAAATATATATTATTTTAATGTATTTCCAAGCAAAAAGTACTTTAAAAAACAAATATTACGACAATACCAAACAAGCTCTAAATATTCAAAAGATAAAACCTTTCTTCAATTCACATCATGCTAAGCCATAATTCCTTTTAAAGAAAAACCTCTCCTACACATATGCTTCTTTTAATTCGAAAGAAAATAAAAAGGAGTTAAAAAATCCATAATATTTTACAACAAAATGAATTTATTATTGATTTAGTCTTGTTGATTGTAAAAGAAACCTTGAAATAGACTTGCTAAAAACAAAGTTAAGGATTAGATATGACTAAATTAATGATACCAGGCTTAAGTTCCATAAGAGGATCACTTGGCACATGTCTTTCACCACTTGCTTCATTGTAATATACATGGATCCTCTCTAATTAAATATTTGAATCTTCATTGTATTTTCTTGTAATATTAATCTCATGTTTTTTTGCCCCAATTCACTTCCCATGTTAACCCCTTTAAATATGAAGGATTTCTTTTATTTTGACACTAAAATCTACACTTTTTAAGGAATTATGAGATGCATTTTTTGTATAAAGGAATAAATGAAATGATTATTAATTTTTTATGGATTTCCAATTGAGGAGGAAGGAATAAATAAAATGATACATTAATTTTTGTGGATTTTCGAACAAATAAGATAGAAGAGTGATCATTTGGCTAGTGGTGCTTGACCAAACACACCTTAACATTTAACCTTAAAAATCTTTTTCACCTACTCAAACAACTTCTCAAACAAGGTTAAAGAAATTAAATGTTGACCCTTAATATTTAACCTCTTTTAATCCAAAATTAGACGCACCTTTAATCTCTTATATCTTTGATTTTTTTTCTGATTTTTTTAATCTTATACCAAAACAAACTCTAACCTATTGTGTTTAATTTTAGGTTAAAGAGGATAAAATATTAAGAATATTTAACCCCCCCTTTTAACTATAATGTTTTTTTTTAAAGGATGGAGAAAAATAAAGGATTAAAAGTTAAATATTAACATATTCGAGGATAGGGTAAGAAATTGCTAGGGAAGAAGGAGTTTGGAGATTTGTGATTTTGATATTTGAGATTTGAGATTTGAGATCTTTCATCAGGTAAAAATAAGATATAAGATAAATTTTCATAAATGATATACTAATTTTATTGATTTTCTTAACATTAATGGATTAAAAAGTTAAGTGTTTGTTTATTTATGCGTTTCAAAAGTGATTTTTTAAAAAAAAAATTATTTTTTTCTTTGTTTCATTAACATTTTTTGATGTTTTTATATAATTTTGATGTGTTAATGTTAAAAATAATTTTTTTAAAAATAAAAAATATTAATTTGATATATTTCCAAGTGAAAAACACTTTGAAAAGTAACCGCTAATACACTCTCAAATACTCTTTTATGAATATAATGAAGGATGGGGCAAGAAATTGTTAAGGGGGAAGGAGTTTAAGGATTTGTGATTTTATTTTTGACTCAAGGAGTTTTTGTTTTGAGATTTGGGATTTGTGATCTTTTGTCAAGTAAAAATCAGAAATGATGTTAATTGTTTTAAATGATGTATTAAGAAGTTAAAATAAAAACCAAGGATGAATTTTTTAAAATGACATATTATTTTTATTTATTATATATTAATTATTTTTATCATTATTACTATCTCAATCACTACTACCACCGCCATCACTACCAAAATTCTTATAAATAAACTTTTAAAATACATAAAAAAAAACTATATGTTTTATTCATTATGGCATGTGTGTGTGTGTGTGTGTGTTGATTTGCTTAAAAATAAATAAAATATAATCTTATTTTTTTTATGTTTTTTTTTTAGATTTTTCAATAATAGCTCCATTATGAGTAGATTTTTATTTTTTTCAACAAATGAAGACTGTAATATAGAAATGGTACAGTAGAAGACATTGGATATTTCAATGATGAAATTGAGATCACAGGTAAAAAACATTGAGTTACTTATTTGTAGCAAAGATACATTTTTTATATAGTTTTATATGTGAAAATGGTTTTTGAATAAGGTATGTATAGCTTGCAAAGCTTAATAATGAGAAACAAAGTAATGGTCGGTGGAGAAGAGAACAATAATGAAGGCAAAAACATTTTCTTTGTGCTTGTTGTTAATGATGATATTATTGTTCGAATAATTCATAAAATGCTCATGACAAGTATTGGACTAAAAGTTCAAAAAGTTAAAAATAAAAAAGATGTTGTTGATCTTCATATCAATGGAGCTTCCTTTGATATTATTTTAATGGATATGGAAATACCCATCTTGAATGGTCTTGCGGTATATTCTTGTAAAATTGAACTTAACTCACTTTAAGAATGAAAATTTATTTATAAACTATAAAAATATATGTTTCTATAAAACAATAACAATTATAACAATTGTATAATAATGTAATTTATTAAGTCTCAATTCATTATTTCCATTGAATTTTCATCGATCAAACCCTATTGTTATTATTTAGGTTAATTTATTATAAAAATAGTACCATGAACATTCTATAGTTTAGTTATTTTTACACTTATTTTCTATGTTTTATAAAATTACGGTTTACATCCTCGATGGGTGTAGAATAAACTAAACTATAAGATAATTTAGGATATAAATTGTTATGTGCATAATAAGATTTAGGATACGAATGATAATTTTAAAAAACACAGATGATAAGTATAAAAATGACTAAACTATAGAATGATATCGGTAATTTCTCATTTATTATATTTATAAATACATATTCAATTTCAGAAAATTAAATATAATTTAATTATTAAAATAAAAAAGGATTAAAAAAGTAGGGTTAGTGACAATAATTCAAGTAGTGAAAATATAAGTTTTTAATTTTAATAGTCGGTGATTACTTGATAAATTGAAAATAAAAAGTTATTTTTTATGAATTAAAAAAGGTCTAGACAAAGAGTTTTTAAATCAATTTATTTTGATTATTCATGTAAGTAAACTCAATTATAATTATATTATATTATGTATGCTTTTGTTTACTCTTTTAGCGATATGCAAATCATCTTATATGATATAAGCAATAAAGGAGCTTCAGGCAATAAGTGTAAAGAACACTATTGTTGGTGTCACATCTTGTACTTTTAAGTCTATGCACAATGATTTTATGGAAGCAAGCCTTAATCACTATATTGCAAAGCCATTGACTATAATCAAAATTGCCTCCTTTCTTTCAAGATCCAACAACAACTAATCCACCAACCTTGTGTAGACAAAACCCAATTAAGCAATGAAATGTTACCTAGGTAGCATAATCAGTTGTGAGGTCTTGGTTTGGTGAAGCTTTGTTTAAAACTTTTATATCATTAGGTATTTAGAGAAGTATAAACTCTACATAAAAATATTTTTTTGTAATAATCATTTATCTATGAACAAAAATAGTGATATATGAAAGTTTTTCTATTTGCAAATCACATAAATTAAAAATAGAAAAACATATTAGAGAATAATATAAAATTATTATTGGAGCCCGTCTAATATCTTAAATTTTAAGTTAAGATGATTCTAAAATATGGTATTAGAATTTTAATGATATTAGATCCTGAGTTGAAACTTACCACTTTCATTATAATTAATAAAACAAATTAAGCATAATATAACAATAAACTTATATAAGTTTCAAATCTAATAGATTTTTACTTCCCACACTTAACATACCTTAATTACTCAACGAACAAGTATTTTCTATTTGCAAAATCATGTATGCAATGCAATATACTTGTGAGAAGGCTTGTAATAATAATAATAATAATAATAATAATAATAATAAGTTAAGTACTTCAAGATTCAATTTTTTTCATTAATTTTATATCTCTTTTTAATTGTTATAAGTTAAAATTACACATCATTAATGATTTGTTTAAATCTTTATAAGCTTGGATTAAAAAAAACACGTATTATGTTATTAATAGGCATATATAAATTAGTTTTAGAAAAATAAGAAGAAATTTTGTATAATATCTTTTGTTATAACTTAATATTTTTTTGTAATTTGACATGTTATGATGAATAATATTTTAGTAGCATCAATAAATTAGATGAAGGTGATGAAAACTAGAGATTTAAATGAATGATAATTTAATTTGAATTTAATGGATGCTAAATCTAAATGAGTTGTTTTTTAAAATAATAATTAATTGATGCGTAATAGATAAGATATAAATTATTATCAAAATCCAACTCAATTTTAACCTGATATATATATAGACATACACACACAGACATACACACACTAGAAAAAACTTAATTATAATTTTACCTTGTCTTTTTTCTTTTGTGAATTACCTCTTTTCTAGGGATTATCGTTTATATTTGGATCAAAATAATTTTTAAAATTATAATCAACAAAGTTTGGATTATTTACAAGATTTATCCCATCTAATATCCTATATCTTCTTATTTCATACCTGTTTTTCATTAAAATTTTAAAAAAATTGCTTTAAATTAATTTTTTAGTATTTTAAAATTATTTTAATATACTAGTATCAGAAATAAATTTTAAAAAATAAAAGGATATTATTTTGGTTTTTTACAAGTGAGAAATACTTTAAAAAACTTCTATTATCACACTTTAAGACATCTTTTAAACTGAGTAAAAATCACTACAACTTGTAAAAGCAGTAATCATTATGCTCAAAAGATGAAACCTTTCTTCAATTCTCACCATACTAAGCTATAATTCCTTTGAAAGCAAAACCTCTCTTATTGATTTCATATCTATTTCTTTCAAGTTGAAAAAATAGAAAAAAAGGAATTATAAAAAACAAAATAAATTTATTATTGATTTAGTCTTGTTGATTTTACAAAAAACTTAGTAATAGACTTGCCAAAAACAAAGTTAAGGATTAAATATGACTGAATCCATAATACCATGCTCAAGTTTTATAAGAGCATCACTTGGCATATACTTTCACCACTTGATTCATTGTAATACACACAAATCCTCTCCAATTAAAGATTTGAATCTTCATTTTATTTTCATATAATATCAATCTCATGTTTATCATAAATTACCATCATAACTAGCACTTTTTAGGTTTTATAAAATGGGTTTTTAGTGAAATCCAAAGGAAAGAGGGAATTGAGGAGGAAGGAATAGATGAGAGGATATATTAATTTTTGTGGATTTTCAAACAAATAAGAGAAAAGAGTGTCTAGTAAGCTTTAACGTACTCGTTTAATTGAGTAAGAGAACGCAGATCTTTCGATATTTATGATCACAAGTTCATGTTTGTGAAATGCAACAAGCCTTCTTAATTTTTATCATTAACTATGTAAAGTTACTAATATATTTGTCATCAATGCCAAATTTGATTGTGCTTAAAAACAAACAAGAAAAATTAAAGATAAAATTTTTATCTAACTTGAAGTTATTTGTAAGTGTTTGTGATATATTAACTAAAGTTTTTCACTTAATGTGCAGTGGATTGCTTTAGTAAAATTAGATCTTGTTATTTTTTTTTACACGATAAAAATACTATTTTACCTTTAGAGTCAACAAAATTTAAAGCTATTTGATCTTGTTATTTTTTTTTACACGATAAAAGAGTCAACAAAATTTAAAGCTATTCACCAAAATATTTTTACTTGTTATAAATTTTTAAATAGTAAAAATACTTTTTTACCTTGATATAAAATTTTTTTAGGCTATTAGACAATGGGTTTTTCCCCCATTATTTATGTATAGTAAACATTTGTTTTTTGCATAAGATAAGACAAAAAAAATCATGTTTACATCAAGGGGTATTTTTGTACTTTTACACAAGTTTTTTTGGTAATCACTGGGCTTAGAAGGGCATTGTGGTATTTTTCATGTTGATTTTTAATTTTTTTAATCGGGAAAGTTGTTGGCGGATGCTTAACACGCGCTAGTAAGTATGTGGTGTTCATGCCATTCAGGCAGCACGTGTACGCTACTCGATGGTCAAACTTGACTTTTCGCTATTTATTTGAATACACCACTATGTCTTCTTCCACATGGTTTGGCACGTGATGATGTATGGTGGTCAGATTGTCACTAACAATCTTTTTTTTCCTTTTTTTTTTCTCTCTTACCAAGTAAAGTGCACAATTATCCTTTTTATTTTTCAATTTTAGTTTATTTTTTTTTAATTTCTTATTTCCTTCACTAACAATCTTTTTTTTCCTTTTTTTTTTTCTCTCTTACCAGGTAAAGTGCACAATTATCCTTTTTTGTTTTTCAATTTTAGTTAATTTATTTTTAATTTCTTATTTCCTTCTTAGTCATTTTATATATTTTTTTCAATTTAATTCTTCAATTATAATTTATTGTATATTTTATTTTTTATTTTGATCTTTATTTATTTTTTTTCTTGGTTTTTTTGTTAAGGTTTTTTTGGCTTTTAATCAAAGTTTTTGTTGCTTTATTTTTTTTTTCAATTTTTCCATCATTATTTTGATTTGTTTTTCTTTTTTTTTTAAAAGTGATTTTTCAATTTAATTTAACCCTCCTATTAAAAATTTTTATTTTCCATCTAATTAGTTTTTTTATTTTATTTTCACCCTCATTTTTTAGGTCCTTTTATGTTATTAGTTTTTTTATTCATCCTTTCACATTTGATTTGTTAAGGATTCGACTTTATATGATCTTATTGTTATGCATTTTTTTTTAAATATTAGTTTTGTGATTTTCTTTAATTTTTTTATATGTTTTTATTTTGATTTCATGACGTAAATCATAAGTTTTGCATGCTTTTCTATAATATAAGTTTTTTCATTTTTTTTGCTTTTTAAGATATTGTTCCATATCATCTATATTTTTTATTGTTTTATACAAATAAACTTTATTATTTAAAATAAAAATATTATTTTTAACCTATTTGGCCTTGCATAATACTTTTTTAGGTTGTGAATTTATTCAATCAGTTTTATTTGTGTTTATCTTTGAGATCACAAGTTTTTACAAATTTATTTTCTATTAATTTAAATAAACAATTTTAGTTAACATATCTGAATATATATCTTATTTTTCATGATTGAATATCTTAATCGATATTTATCTTTTAATTCTTTTTTATTTCTCATTTAGTTATTGTTGATGAATGTTTTTCATTTATTTGTTATTTCTCATTTAGTTATTGTTGATGAATATTTTTCATTTATTTGTATAGATGATTATCAATTTATTTAATTAGATTTTTGCATAGCCTTTTCAATTTATATTTTAAATTTTTATATAAAAAATACATTGAAATAACTTACATACCCAATATTTCTTGAAAAAGAATTATAACCCATTGTAAAGGACGACTAAGAGAACTAGTTATATATAAAGGTATTTGTTTTTTTAATTGAAAACATAAATTAATCCAAGATATAAATTATAGTTTTCAAAAAAAATAAAAATAAACTAAAAAAATATTAATATCTAAATTTTTATCCAATGAATATAAAGAAATTATGTCCGTGTATGCTATTTGACATCCCTAGTGTTCAACTAATTAAACTACAAGCCCCCGAGGATCTCTATAGAATGACTTCGGAGGGAGTATATTGAATAAATTATACAAAAGGAGCTAAATTAACAAACAATGAAAACTTAGATGACTCCTTCGATTAAAGTATCGGAAATGCGCCTATAATTTATGTTACCGTTAACACGTGACATATCACGTGACCATCTTCTCCCTCCTTATCACCTTTGGCTACCAGCAAACTCTCTCTTAAACCCCTCTTATCCAAAAAATAAAAAATGTTTCTCCTCTCTCTCCAAACTCCACTTCCTTTCAAACCCCGCCACTCCCTCCCCTTCAAAAACGGCGTCGTTTACGCCTCTACCTCAGCAACTGCGCCGAAAAAATCCAGGCGAAAGAAACCACCAAAACAAAAAAGCGACAATGGCTCACCGCTCTCCGTCGTCTTTTCCGCAGAGGAGAAAAACCTCCGGTTCGCATTCATGGAAGAGCTCATGCACCGCGCGAGAAATCGCGACTCGAACGGCGTGTCGGATGTCATTTATGATATGATCGCTGCTGGTCTCTCCCCTGGACCCCGCTCCTTTCACGGTCTCATTGTTGCTCATACTCTCAATGGTGATCATGAAGGCGCGGTACACTCTACCACCTCCCTCTCAGAATTCAATTTTTCCTTCTTTTAACTTGAATTTTGAATATTTAGGTTTTGATATTGAAGTGAAAAAAATTAATTAATTAAGTAATTTATTTTGTAAATTAGATGCAATCGTTACGAAGAGAATTGAGCGCAGGACATCGGCCACTGCACGAAACATGTATAGCGTTAATCCGGTTGTTTGGATCAAAAGGATTTGGTACTAGAGGGTTAGAATTACTAGCTGCAATGGAGAAATTAAATTATGATATTCGGCGCGCTTGGATACTTCTTGTTGGTAAAATTTGATAATGTAATTTATAGAATTGGGATGGGTTGTGCTTATAATTTTATTTGTTTGTTTAGTTATTGTTTTTGTATGTGGTTAGAGGAGCTTGTGAAGGGAAGATTTATGGAGGACGCCAATAGAGTGTTTTTGAAGGGAGCAAATGGCGGATTGAGAGCTACGGATGAGCTATATGATTTGATGATTGAGGAGGATTGTAAAGTTGGGGATCATTCTAATGCTTTGGATATTGCTTATGCGATGGAGGAAGCGGGGAGGATGGCAACGACTTTTCATTTTAATTGTCTTCTTAGTGTGCAGGTGAGTCGTGTTAATTTTGGTATGTGATGATTCCACGTTTTTGAATTGGTTTTTGGTTGTTGAATGGAATTGGCTTTTGAAAGTTTAGCTGGTTAGTAACATTTCTGTAGCTGTTTGAAAGGATACTTTGGTTATAGTATGTGTTTATGAGATTTAAACAATGTGGTATCAACAGTTGCATGTTGGATGGATTCTTTAAAGTGTTTTCTTCTCTCTTTTTTTAGGTTATTAGTATACGTGCTATCATGCAGTGTCAGTTTTCTAGAAATTTCGGTCCCAGACTGATATTTGTTGTTTATTTTTATATATAGGCTACTTGTGGAATACCTGAAATATCTTTTGCAACATTTGAGAACATGGAGTACGGAGAAGGTTTAATTTCTTTACTTTGTGGATTGACATTTGGGATTTTAATTGTTTCTTGTTTAATTTATTGAAGCTGCTCATATTATATAAAGCATTATGTTTCAGTCAGAGATTGATCGCATGTTGCGTTGATCTTGTAGCAGTGTAATTTTGTTACATCTGTAGAGAAGAGTGATCATTTTTGAAGGAATACCCCGGCATATGAATACTGCAATTGCTTTGCTAACTGGCCATCATTTTGGACCTTGCCTCTGTTGAGGTTTCAGGATATGAATAATTTGGTTTTAGTTATTTTCATTTTTTATCAAGTTTACCTTTCTTTGATCAATAATCAAAATTTTGTGTTTGTTACATTTACTTGAAATCAGTATTAAATTGAGGTACTATTGTTTGTAGTTTACCAAGCCTTGAGGCAACTTTTAGTTTTATTTTTGTTCTAGCTGTACTGACTTCTTTAGGTTTGGATTTGATTTTCAACAATGCTCATAAGTGTCTTTGATCAGACTATATGAAACCCGATACTGAGTCGTATAATTGGGTGATTCAAGCATATACAAGGGCTGAATCCTATGACAGGTAAATTCTATTGGAAATCAAATCATTAGCCATGCTCCTTTATTAGAAACTGTCCTTCTTCCTAAACTTGCACTGCTGTTCAATAAAGGTGCTTGGTTAACTTTTGTAAAAAATCTAGGTTGGTGTTCTGTAAGGGCCACATCATTCTTTGCTTTTAGGAATATGCTCTCCTTATTGATGGGCAATCTCCAACTGAATATTTCTGGCCTAATAGAGTTCTAATCAGCTAGCATACTAAAGTTCTCCATGCATTATGCTTAGTTTCTTCCAAGAATCGTTTGCTTAGTTTGTGCTAGGAAATTTTGATGTAGTCTGAAATTGAAAATTTATACTATTCCAAACTTGTATGTAATTTGTTATGATTTGTATTATTATACCCACTGATTCTTAACAAGGAAGCATACTAAAGACCCCATGCATTATGTGTAATTTCTTCAAAGATTTTTTTGCTTAGTTTGTGCTAGAAAAGCTAGATTATTTCTAACTTGTTTGTAATTAATTATGTTTTATTTAGTATCCCTATTTTTCATGTTGGGATTTTGACATGAAACACAGGGTGCAAGATGTTGCTGAATTGCTTGGCATGATGGTTGAAGACCACAAGCGTATACAACCTAATGTCAAAACTTATGCGTAAGTTGCAATTTTTCATGAAAGAGTAAATACTTCAAGAAAACTTGTCCTAGTTCATCACTTTTCTTTTGATTGTTTTATGCTTATCACTGAATTATTTGGTACAACTGATGATCAATTCAGTGTAATTTACTGTTCATGATATGTTTTCATATTACACATAAGTATTGTTGTCAAAGACATCCATTTGTAAGTGTTCATATTACACGTAAGTATTGTTGGTTCTTATTGTTAGCAGCATGGTAATATTTGGGTGTTTTGAGTGGTGTCTTGCTGAAATGCAGCAGTTACAAATGGTTTTTGACTTAATGTTAAGGTGTTTACAATTTTCTTTTTCTGGGTTTTTAATGGTGAGTTAAGGTGTTTGATTTTGTCAGGTGGCCATTTATTTTTTCCCACTGAAGAAACTTAAAAGGAAAATTAAAAAAATTCCTTATTTGATGGCAAAGCAATTCATTGTACTTTCTCTATGGTTAAATATCTTGGTTAGAGTTAAACTTAAGCAGAGATGATCCAAGTATCAAACAATGCAGTTTGTTTGGTAACTTTATGATCGGGCTCAAGCTTCTACATCAGTTCATGAACATAAAAAATTAAGCTCATGGAAATTATTTGTCATTTTCTAGCCAATAACATAATTTTTTCATGTAAAGAATGTTTACTAATATCAAGTTATATGTTAATAACAAATTTAATACATTCCTGTCTGTTTATAAATTTTTTATAGAAAATGAAACAACTTTTTTTATTTTTTTTTATAGAAAATAAAACAACTTGCACATCATCATTTTTATGTTGACCTTGGAATGCAGACCTGGATTAGTTGTTCCAACAGCAGTTGTGCGTACTTGATAGTAAAAAATTCACATGGTAACTTCCATGCATTGTTCCTCAATTTCTTTATCTGTGATAGATAACATCTTATTTGATGTTCAGGCTGTTAGTGGAGTGCTTTTCCAAGTACTGTGTAGTGCGTGAAGCTATTCGGCATTTTCGTGCACTTAGAAAGTTTGAAGGAGGAACAAGAGTTTTGCATAATGAAGGGAAGTTTGGGGACCCACTTTCTTTGTATCTTCGAGCTTTATGTCGAGAAGGTATGCACACACATATTTTGTATGTTTCCAGTCATTGTTATGCAATAACATTATTGACATACAAATACACATATGTGCACAAACATGTACATGCACATTTCTCAGTGTAACAGTGACATTTTGCTTATCTTTTTATTTCACTTGCCCCCTTATTTCTCAGATTTTTTTCAATAGAAAGCTTGAAAGTTTACCTAGTGTTCAGCTTTTGTTATCATTCTTCACTTGAGTTCTGCCCCTTGTTTGTGCTTTATGGAATTTGACAGTAATAAAGGGCAGAGAGTAAGAGCTTGAAATATGATAGAACTTAATGAGCAACTAGTATGCATGCGTTATATATAAAATATGCTTAAGGAATTGCATTGTTATGCCGAATTGGGATCTTGACATTGATACCATATCTGAGGTAACATATGTCAGTTCCTGAGTGATATGTTTATGAATAAATGCAAGCTCAGTTACAATTTCAAAAAAGGTCAACCAGCTAAACCAACCAATCAAGGTCAGAGGATGGTAATTTTTATGATCCGGCACAAGGCCTAGGTTCAATCTTCTCCAATGGACATGTAATTCCTTTTTTCTCAGTTCTACATCACTCGTATACAAATTTTACAATTTACCGTAAAGAGAACATTTATGGGTGGATGATTATAAGAGAAACAAATAAATGCCCGTAAATATGAAGCAGTCAGGGTATGTGAAGTCCAAGTTCCCAACCTTCTCTTAGATTTCCATTTATTGTATTCTTTGATGTTTTGATCAAAAGCATTGAAACCTTGGACAACTGGGTTGCCGGTTGCTTTATGTAGAATGATGTTTTCGTAGATCGTATTATGCAATATACAGCAACATGCTTCATCTGTAATTCTACATATTATAGGTCCTTGCTTACATGTATTGAATTTCCATATATTGGTTTCTCTGGGAGATGCATATTGTTATTTTTTTTCATTTGGATCCTTGAACTATGTTTGGATTGCGTAACCCTAAAATAATTTGTCGATTGTGTTCTTTTTTGAATCAGGTAGGATTGTTGACTTGCTGGAAGCTTTAGAAGCCATGGCCGAAGATAACCAACCTATTCCACCGAGGGCAATGATATTGAGCAGAAAATATCGGACATTAGTTAGCTCATGGATTGAACCTTTGCAAGAAGAAGCTGAACTTGGATACGAGATTGATTATGTTGCTAGGTGTGCTTATTAATAAATCCAAGGCAGTAGCTGCAAGTCTGTTATGTTTGTTTTATTGTTATTGACACACACAAAGTCCCAAGTCTCCTAAAGAAATTTTTTTATGTGCTTTCTTATATTCATAACAACATCTTCCTATCAATTTCCTTATACATATTAATGAATTAGAGATTATAATGTGCATGTCCCAGCTGTCAATCCATTAGGGATGCATTGACCATTGTTGAAAATAATTCAGGTACGTTGCTGAGGGCGGGCTTACTGGTGAGCGCAAGCGTTGGGTGCCTCGAAGAGGTAAAACTCCTCTAGATCCTGACTGTGATGGATTTATATACTCAAACCCTATGGAAACCTCCTTTAAGCAAAGGTGTCTTGAGGATTGGAAGGCTCACCATCGAAAGCTTTTGAAGATGTTACGAAATGAAGGACTTGCAGCTCTGGGGGATGCATCTGAATCTGATTACCTTAGAGTAGAGGAGATTTTGAGGAAAATAATCAGAGGTCCAGACCGTAATGTTCTTAAGCCTAAGGCTGCTAGCAAGATGATAGTGTCTGAGTTAAAGGATGAACTAGAAGCGCAAGGTCTACCAATTGATGGAACTAGAAATGTTCTTTATCAGCGTGTGCAAAAGGCAAGGAGAATAAACCGTTCTCGTGGTCGGCCTCTCTGGGTCCCACCTGTGGAGGAGGAAGAGGAAGAGGTTAGTCATTCATTAAAATTATTCTCTCTTTTCCTTTTATTCTCGATAGTATTATCTTTGGCTAGAAAAAGCAAGAGGAAAGACTACTACTCTCTTATTCACACTTCTCCAATGCTCATCCAATTTTATTTTTTCTGTTGGGTACCTGAAATTCTTGGCAGTGCTTTCACCGTCATGGTTTCATTTCATCAAATCTGCATGTAATTTATCTGCAGGTTGATGAAGAGGTAGATGAACTAATTTCACGAATCCAGTTGCATGAAGGAGATACAGAATTCTGGAAGCGCAGATTTCTTGGAGAGGGCTTCAATGGCAATCATGTTAAGCCAGTGGACATGGAGACATCTGAACTTCCAGAGGAGTTGGACGAGGATGAAGATGATGAAGATGATGTAGATGTTGCAAAAGAGGTTGAAGACGAGGAGGCTGATGAAGAGGGGGAAGTTGAAGTAGAAGTGGAACAAACCGAGGGCCAAGATGCAGAAAGGATTGTGAAGGCTAAGGAAGCTGAGGCTAAGAAGCCCCTTCAAATGATTGGAGTGCAACTGTTGAAAGACTCTGATCAAACAACTAGAATGTCAAAAAAATCAAGAAGAAGAGC
Organism: Populus euphratica; assembly: GCF_000495115.2. Taxonomy (NCBI): domain Eukaryota; kingdom Viridiplantae; phylum Streptophyta; class Magnoliopsida; order Malpighiales; family Salicaceae; genus Populus; species Populus euphratica. The sequence continues at coordinate 149,420 of NW_011500090.1, read as the reverse complement.
TGCTCGACTAGCTGTAGCGGTATGAGAATCCGTTAGATTTGCTGCCTTTTTTATTTCCTCTCCTTTCCTTACCTTTTTTTCTTTTTTCTTTCATTTTATGCAGTTTATGAAGTTGATTGTCTTATAGGATTTGTAGTTTCGCTTCTTATAAAAAGTAACTTAGGTTAGCCCTTTATATGGGGATTGAAATGAAGCACTCCTTTTGCTTCGTATTAATGTTTCTTGTCAACAGAAATCTATAAACTTGATCAAAACGTTCTGCTTGATAGATTCAATATACTGTGTTGTTAAATGTCAAATTAATGTATGCATAAAAAAATATTTATTATTTCCCATGTTAGGACGACGATGACGACGACTGGTTTCCTGAAGATATACTTGAGGCTTTCAAAGAGATGAGAAACAGAAAAGTTTTTGATGTGGAAGACATGTATACAATAGCTGATGCTTGGGGTTGGACATGGGAGAGAGAAATAAAGAAGAGGCCTCTCCAGAGGTGGTCACAAGAATGGGAAGTCGAGTTGGCAATTCAATTAATGCTGAAGGCAAGTTCCTAGTAACCTTTTTCTAGTTATCTTTCAGTTAGCCTTATTTAGTTTTGTTACCGTTCTTCATTTCCTCCAGTAAATTGTTCCTTGGTATACTCATGTCTGTGTATTTAAAACGATGATAGACATAAACAAAAAACAAGCTCTTAAGTAGCACATTAGGGAAATCTATCCACATTTCTATTAAATCATTCAAATTTCTTTGTTTTTCAGATCAGTGTTAGTAAGGGTACTAATGTTTTTGGTCGTCTTTGTTGATTTTTATTAGTTTTTTGCCATCATCTCATGTGGAATGAAAGCACTGAATAACGTTTCAGGTCATAGAATTGGGTGGAACACCCACTATTGGAGATTGTGCCATGATATTGCGGGCGGCTATTAGGGCTCCAATGCCTTCAGCTTTTTTGAAGATCTTGCAGACAACGCACAGCCTAGGCTATCAATTCGGGAGGTAAGATCCGTGCATCAGTACAAGAAAATGAAGATGAATCGGTCTATTTCCGAGCTAAAAACTTATATATATCAATGAAGTGTTCTGATGTTCATTTTAGCTACAAACATGAATGTCCTTCCAGCAATTCTTGTTTGAAATCTAATCATATTCTCATCAATTTGCAGCCCTCTATACGACGAAATAATCTCCTTGTGTATCGACCTTGGGGAGCTGGATGCAGCGATCGCGATAGTTGCAGATTTGGAGACTGCTGGAATTGCAGTCCCAGACCAGACCCTTGACCGAGTCATTTCTGCTAAACAAGCGCCTGAGAGTGCTGCGGATGAGACATTATCATAGCCGCAACCTTTTACTCCCATCTTTTTTGCTGTATAGTCTGCTTGCCAAATTAAATGCAGCACTCACGATGTGCCTTTGCCATCATCATCATTTTTTGGTGCTGCGAGATTTATTGCGTTGATTTTGACAGCGGAGCGCAAAAGTGTAAAATTAACACATAAACTAGGACTATGAATTATCATTGCATTGAAGGCAAATAAAACTAGAAAATCTTTTCGTTCATTCTAATGTCTTGCGAACGTATGTATATGTACATATGAGCATGAACAACTTTGAAAATAGAGGTGGCTTTTGTGACTCGTTTTGGCCTTACAACCTTGGCTTGCAATGAAGTGGGGGGCCACCAACATTTCCTAATAATAACACTATTAGACAACGTGCACTCAACTAGTGCTGGTGTGCGTCAGATTTGCTTAATGGAGACGTTATGAAATCCATGCTTGGCACAGAAGCAAGTGAGATCCATAAGAGGAGTTGTTTTGTCTTAAAGCATGCTAGGGAAGAGGAAAAAAAACTGATAAATTGAGAAAACTAAAAAGAAGATTATTAAAGAAACCAAATAATAATAAAAAATTATTAAACTGATTAGAATATTTAAAAAAATATTTGATTTCATTCGATTTCAATTTCGATTTCATAAAGCTAAAATTAAAAAATCTCAATTAAATTAAACCGGTTTAGTTAAAACTAAATCAACCGAAACCAAGTCTATCAAAAAATAAAGAAATTCTAAAAAACAATATAGTTTTTTGTTTTTAATATAAAATAACTAAATTATAATGAAATTGGTCAGTTGGAATCGATTTCGGTTTGATTTTTTATATTTTATAAAATTAGTTGTGTTGTGTATAAGGACTAATTAATCAGTTCATGTAGTATCAGAGATAATTAAATAGTTTTTTAGTAATGTTTAGTAAATTTTTATTCCGAAAATATATTCCTTCACGGTAAAAAAGTCCCATTTTACCTTATTATCTTTTATTTTTTCTATTTTTCTAGAAAGAAATAACATAATAAATTGAAAATATTCAACATTGACCAAAAAAATACTAAATTATTAAAAATAAGGAGTAATAAATGTAGTTCATATAACATGAGGATTAATTAATTATCTTTCTTAAACTACAAGTACTAAATTATAATTTACTCCAATCGGTAAATTTATCTTTGACACCTAATTATGAAGTCAAACATGTTAGAGCTCGATTCGCTTCTCTTTTGACTTTTGGGAAAACTTATTTATGCTTTTTTTATGTTTTATCTAAACCACTTTTCATTCAAAGTATATTTATACTTTAAAAATAAAGAAGATATTTCATGGCTTGGAGCTCCAAATAAGATTTTGAGGTGCATCTAAAGCTTATACAAATCTTAATTGTTGTAGTTACACGAGAGAGATTTAGGATATTAATAGTGCAGCTTGTTTAGGAGTATAATTATAATTATTTTTAAATAATTTTTTATGATAAAATACATGTTAATAATTTTTTATTTTAAAAAAATATTTTTCACTAAAATGATTTAAGAATACTAAAAATATATTAATTTGAAGTAAATAAAAAAATAAAAAAAATTAAATTTTTTTAAAAATACTTTTAAAATATAGAAACAAATAGAAATATTAACGTGGAGGCTTGATCAAGTTATATGTTTACCTCTTAAATGAAGATAAAAAATGTATAAAATAAATTGGGTTAGTCATTCAACAATTAGGCTGGCAAATATAGAAGTATATCTATGTTACTAAAGAAGATTATGTTGAAGCGTATGGTTGAGTTTGGCTCTAATTTGAGAGACAAAGTAGTACCCTTTACTAGGAAGTTGCTGGATAAAATTATGAAAAAAATCTCAAAATATTAGAATGATTCCAGCAAGGTCTCATGAATATCAAGGTATTTGTGGGCTAGGCTCGACTTTTTTATTAATTTGGAGAAAAAACAATGCTTCTATAGTGAATGGAGAATGATTGTTATTCCATGCATTCTTGTCATCCTCTCTATGCATCATAAAATAAAGGATTTAAAAGATTCTTATCATGGGTATTATATTGTTTTAATGATTTACAATGAGATGGTGCACCATTTACTACAGGTTTATCTAGATCCTAAAAAATAAAAGAAGATTATTGTTTTATCTTCAAACTTTAAGAAGAATATAAATATACCAAGAAAGAATAGATGAAGAGAAAATCTACTTGGTATTTTAAAGAAAAAGGCTTCGACATTCAGGTGCATTATATATTTAAAAGTTATATAACAACTCTGATATTTTAAATATTATTTTAATATATTTTTAGTAAAAAATACTTTCAAAAATAATCACAACCACACTTTCAAACATATTCGAAGCATGTTTAGGGGTGTAATTGCTGTTAATTTTTATTTTAAATAAATTATTTTTTATATCAATGCATTAAAATGGTCTAAAAACACCCAAAAAAATATTAATTTAAAATAAAAAAATAAAATAAAAATTAATTTTTTTAAAAAACACTATTAAAATGTAAAAATAGATAAAAATCAAATAAATTAAACATCGTGAAAATAAGAGAGAATCTAAAGGTGATGGAGGTGATAGAAGTGGTATTAATACATCTTATTAACCTTTTATCCAAACACATTTGAATTATATGCTTGATAGTTCTATTTGTATAATGAAGAACTTGACATTTATTAATCAATAGTGAGAACTAAGTTAAAGCTATGGATGCTTTGAATTTTATTATTCACCATTGCTATTAATGATTTATTAATATGGATGCTTTTTTTAGATGTTGTTATGGCATCATAAACTATTGATGATTTTAAGAATAGATGTTGTACATGTTTTGTTATATAAGTTTGTCTTAATGTGATTGCTTTTCTTAATATAGGTTGAACAATATTTTTTTAATGTGCATGCTTTTGTTAGATTAGGTTACCTAAATTGAACAATATTTATGTGTTTCATATATTATTTTTACTAAAGAATATATTTATATGATGTCATTTGTTTAACACGAATAATATATTAGTTAGCTATAATAATATTGCACATATTAAATTAATTATCAACATTAACTTTAAATTTTCCAAGTTAGTTTTTATATTGTGATTTTTAATCAAAATTTTATATAATTTTATTTTCAATTTCTTCCCTTCATGTGGCATTGACTCAACATTGTTAGCATCTCTTCCCTCTCCCATGGTTATTTTAATTTTATTTATAAATTTACATCAATCAATAAATATATTATCAGATGAAATATCATCGTATATAGATAAAATAATTTATTTTTAAATATCATGACAGCTACTTGATACACTTGAGTACATCTCAACTACTCCAGCTTTGTATATCGTTAGCATTCGATGCATTTGAGGGCATGTTGATAAAGTGGTCGTGGAATCCATAAAAATTATGTTGTCAGTATGTGTTCTTTTTATGATAGCATTGTGGTGATTTTGTTTGTTGGTAGGGTGTGTTCATGTTGCTGTAGCAATACGAGTTTAAAATATATTAAAATAATATTTTTTAATTTTTTAAAATAATATAAAAATTAAAAATATTAATTACTTTTTAAAAAGAATTTTGACCCCAAAAAAACAAAAAGATTTTGGTGATACTGTTTGCGTGATTTTAGCAGTGCAAGGAGGAGAAATTATGGCAACAATGTAGAAGGAAATAAATTGTGGTGGTAGTGTGGAATCCAATGCAGTGTGCATTTGTGCTTGTCGCCGTCGACGGTGTGTTCACCTGCTAAAAATATGGCAGTGGGTAGAGGGAGAATACGACGGGGAGTTGCTGTAAAAAAAGAAGTCAGACATGGTGACTGTGACTGTTTTTTAAATAGTTTTTTATGTTAAAATATTTGTTATTAATTTTTTTTATTTTTTTAAATATTATTTTTAATATTAATATATTAAAATAATTTAAAAACATATTAATTTGAAGTTAATAAAAAAATAAAAAATATTTATTTATTTTTAAATATTTTTAAAATACAGAAACAAACAAAGTCTATTTAAAAATGTAGATGAAATAGTTTTTAAAATTATTTTTTATTTATAAATATATTAAAATAATATTTTTTATTTTTAAAAAATAATTTTTTATATGAATATATTAAAATAATTTAAAAATATTAAAAATATTAATTACAAATAAACATTAAAAATTAAATTAATTTTTTTTTAAATATTTTTACAACATAAAAACGAACAGAGAGTTTTAAGTTATAAATGATAATTATTGATAGAGTTTTGGCTGTGGGTAGAAATGGTGTCTGGGGTGAAAGAAGAGTATCTGGAGGGTGTGATGGTGGCTGAAAATGATATTTATAAATGGAAAATTTTGTTAAAAATACTGGCGTGATGTTCAACGACTATTCTTTTTTAAAAAATAGGTAATGGTAATCTTATGGTACAGTTGTAAAATTAGCGTGCAATGACTTTTTAGTCTTTATCTAAAATAAAATATAATTGTAATTTTATAATTTTCTCAAATTATTTTTTTAATTTATTTTTGCTGACATCAATAAAAATATAAAAGTTTCATTAACAAATTTAAAATATAATATTCAAATTGTAATTTATAAAACCATGAAAGGAAAGCATTATAGAGTGAAAACACTTGAGATAATTTTCTTTTCTTTTCTCAAATTTTTAGTAACTAAAAAGAAAAGAAAACAATTATACGAGTATATATATTCAACTAAAAAATTCAAAATAAAAAATTAAGAGGGTTTAATGTTTCAATGCACATATAATCTTAGAATTTTGTGAATTACTATAATATAATAATATTTTTACTTTTAAAATAAAAAAATCATGAAGATTATTAGGAGTAATATAATATTTTGTAAGATTTATTAGTTATTATTAAATTAATAAGAATAAATTAATTTTTTATCGTTTTAAAAATATAGTGAAATGATTAAATCACAATTGAAAGCATGATTTTTAAAATTAGTATCCATAGGCTTTTTTGCATCTCATCATCGTTTTTTTAGTTATAATAAAATTGATTAAGATACACTATAATATTTAAATAAATATAGAATATTATTAAAATTAAAAGGTGGTTGATATAAACAGCATATGTGTTATAATATATAGAGCTTTATCTTTCTTCGAACAATGGGTGAGGTGTTGCCTGCACGACCAAATGCTAACTTCTACAACGGTGTTAGAAGCAACTCACCTAGTTCTTCTAGTTAGGGGGCCATGTGTCAACAAAAGAATGACGATGCAACAGCACTAACTATTTTTCTTACTCGCCCTCGGTTTCATGCACTCTATTCTAAAAATTAAATTTGTTTTGGTAGTTTGTATTTGTATTAATTTTAATTTTTATTTTTTTAATTATTTTTTTTTGTTTTTAATATTTTTTAAAATTAATTTTATTTTTTAATTTTATCCTTTAATATTTAATATCATTTAATTTTTTTATCCAGTTTAATCCTTATTTTTTTTGTAATTTCTTTTATTTTTATCATTTTCTTAATATTAAATTTGATCATCATTCTTTTTATTTTTTAAATTTATCTCCTGTTATTTTATTTTATTTATTTATTATACTATATTTGATTGCTATTTTTTTAGTTTGTATTGTTGTTTTTTAATTATTTTTTTGATTGATTTTTTTTTTCATTTTCATTACTTGATCTCTGGATGATTAAAAAATTTTCTTCATGATTTTTTTTTGTGTTTATTTTCTATGAGATAATATTGGTTGTAAGACCCAGATTATAAGTTTCAAAAATTAGTTTGATTAGACTATAATATTTTATGTTATTTTTTAAAAACTAATTATTTTTTAATTTTAATATTCAATATAATATTATGTTATTAGGCCTTGAGCTTCAAGTTTTTTTTTTTTTGTTTTTATTTCTATAAAGTTATCCAGATCTCGTATTATAGGTCGTAAATTAACATAATTAACCTGGGTTGATTTGATTTTTTAATATTTTTTTAGTTTTATTTTCTATAATTTATGAGAGCCGACTTCCATTATTTTATTCAACTGTTTTTTATAAGAGATTATCCCATTCTCATAATTAGTCTATTGATTCTAGTTAGTTTTTTTTTTAAAATTATTTTTTCTTTTATAATTCATCATTAATTTGCTATTAATTAAGCTTGGGAAACTTGCGTTTTATTGTTTATTTTAAATTTTTTTATAAAATTATTATATTTTTATTTTGTTATTTAATAAGATTATCGAGATATTTTAAGAATACTTAAAATATATATATATATATATATATTTAAATTGATAAGCTTTTTTTATTAGTCATAATATATATATATATATATTAATTATTGTTATAATTTTTTTAATTATTTTATTAAATTAATTAAATGTATTTAACCATTGAAACAATGACTTAAATTCTAAAATTTTCTTGCTCCCTCGAAACAAAAAAAAATAAAATAAAAAATCTTCGCCTGATTTTTTTTATTAAAAAAACTTATCCCGGCCTATGGTTTACACGGATCGCCCATCTAGGAATTCATTGTTAATCAAGCGAAACGGCAATAACGTAAATAAACCTAACATCGATGTCCAATTCCAAAAAACAGTCTGCAGTGAAGATTAACAGACTCAGTTCGAGACAACAACTAATTTAAAATCCGATCCATCCAACTCACTTTCTGAAAGCATCTCTATTTCTCTCTCATTTTCTTCTCGACAAAACACAAGTAAAATGGCAATGGCAATGCAGATCTTAGGATTGATTTTCTAAATAATCCAAACAATTAATTACTAGTAAAAAAAAGTAATGGCGGTTCCGGTCGAAGAAGCCATAGCAGCTCTCTCTACCTTCTCTCTTGAAGTATCCCCTATCTACCTATTCTACATTTTCTCCTCTTTTTTTTCTTTTTTAATTTCATGCAAAATGCTACAATGTATTTCTTTTTTTAATAATTAATCATACTTTTATGATTTAGTGACTTTTTTTTTTTAATTTGTGTGAAAGGATGAGCAAGCAGAGGTCCAAGGAGCTGGGGTTTTGGTTTCATCCGAAAGAGGAGCAACCAACAGTCCTATTGGTAATTTTTCTTTTGATCTTCTAATAATTTCTTACTTGTAAAATTCTTGATGGCAATTATTATTATTAGTAGGTGGTAAAAAATTGTGTAATTGATGGTAATGACTGGTGAAATTCTTCATTTCTATAGAGTATGGTGATGTTTCTGCGTATCGGTTATCTCTATCAGAAGACACAAAAGCTCTGAATCAGCTGGTATGTGGCTGTGGCCTCCTCCTTTTTTTTATTTTTTTTTATTTATGAATGTAATTTCACTGGTCTGGTGGGGATTTTTTTATGGTAATTACTGTTCGGTGTAAATTGCATTTTATTTAATCGAGGAACGTAATTTCGTTGGTTTGGTGGGTTTTTGATGGTAATTACTGTTCAGTGTAAATTGCGTTTTGTTTTGCTTTATTTTATTGATGAATGTAATTTCATTGGTTTGGCGGGTTTTTTATGGCAATTACTGCGGAATGTGTGGGCAGAATGCACTTATCCAAGAGGGGAAGGAGATGGCATCGGTGCTTTATACATATAGAAGTTGCGTCAAAGCACTTCCTCAGGTCTATTTTGGTCTTAATTCTAATAAATATGAATATGATTGTTGTCATTGAAATACATCACTGAATAATTTTAGTCTTTTTTTTCTCCGGTTCTTTGAAAAATGTATGATGTGGCAGCTTCCAGAATCCATGAAGCACAGTCAGGCTGATTTGTATCTGGAGACATATCAAGTTTTGGACTTGGAGATGAGTCGTTTGCGTGAAATCCAGAGATGGCAAGCATTGGCTGCATCAAAAGTATATGATCTCTTACCTTCTTTTATTGATTGTTTACAGTAATTTACCATGTGTGGTTTCTTTCTCTTGATGAGTTTTTAACACCATTGTGTGTTGTTTGATGATGCAGCTAGCAGCTGATATGCAGCGGTTTTCTAGGCCCGAGCGGCACATTAATGGCCCCACGATAACCCATCTCTGGTACATTGTTGCTCTTTTGTTGTCTATTTTCACCTTCCTTTGCCTCAGTTGCCTTGGTTTCTTGTACTGCTTACCTCATTTTGAAGTTATTAATGTGCTTTAAAGTTAGCTCCTTGACATCCTCTGAACTTTCTCCTCAGTTTGAGAGATCTTAAAAAAAAATTTCTTGAAAAATTTATTCAGTGATTCTTTTGTTAACCTTTTTTTTTTTTTTAAATTCCAGGTCCATGTTGAAGTTGCTTGATGTTTTAGTTCAACTTGATCATCTTAAAAATGCTAAGGCAAGCATACCTAATGACTTCTCATGGTACAAGAGGTATGAAAATTAAATACATTACCTGGGTTACATGCCCTTTTTGATGTTTGATATGGATTCTCCAACTTCCTTTTCATCATTCCCCCCCTTTCCTTCCACCTGTTAAAGCCACTTGGATTGGAATCAGCAGTCATTTGTTATAGTTTCTCTATAATTGTTGATGGTCTCGTTTGAACTTATCAAGAATATCTTCAGTACTATATGTTTAACAATTTTAGGATTTGATGTTGGCTTATTACTTGGATGACCAAAGCCTAATCTATAACCCCTGCAAATCACTTACAAAAATAGGTCACTAATATTTCTCATCTTCAGAAACTTTGATTGATTCGCAAAACACATACATGATAGTATGACAAGTTCCAAGTGAGTTCTCCGTGGTATATATTAGAAACTGAAAACAAGCATTCGAGACTATGAAAAAGTGGGCCTCCTTTAACTTCGATTTAAAGCATGTATTTATACTACTCCTGTCCTTAAATTTTCTAGCTGGAGCATCTTGCAGTCCACCCCTTACTCTCTGCAAATATGTCTAGTAAAACTTTTTGGAATGTGAACTTATTAATGTTGCAATTTTATTCATTGGATTGGTAAAGCTTAGTGGTGGTGAAATTGTTTTCTATTCAAGTTTTATCTTGTGTAATATTAACTTTTTATGTTCAAAATTTATATATATATTTATCAAAACAGTGAATAGAGAATAGTTATTTCCTGCTATTAATTCGTCGGAACTGTTCTCTCCTCTTATACATATCAATTAAATAAGTGTAGTTGGCTAAGCTACTAAATCCAACTTTTAAAACACAATGTTTCGTACAGTTTCTTTATGGACATTTCCAAGGTTTTTAGTTTCTTTTCACTCACTATTAGAATTACTGACTTGCTGTTTTGCCAGGCAGTCTAACATTGTTTCTTTCTGTTACTTGTATCTGATTTTGACAGGACATTCACCCAAGTTAGTGTTCAGTGGCAAGACATTGACTCTATGAGGGAGGAGTTAGATGATTTACAGGTATGAGAACTTTTCTTGTGTAACCTTATCTGTCTTAAATGATATTTTACCTCAATTGTTTTTGAAGTGCCTTTTCTTTGTCCTTTTGGCTGGCCAAGTGCTAATGTGATATCTTCTATTATTCACTGTTAGTCTGATGATATGGTCATTGTTAACTGCATTGTTACTCAACTGCTGCAGATATTCTTAAGCACAAGGTGGGCAATCTTATTGAACTTGCATGTCGAGATGTTTCGGGTGAACAAGTATCCTTAATAATTATTGAATGCCTTCCAGTTTGACAGGACAGGAAGAAATACTTGATTTCTTTTTTGACACAAAAATTTACCCTGTCCGACATAAATTCTTTTATGATACCATCATTCTATGTAGATTATCGCCTGTCTGGCTCTTCTTTCTTTAAACTGAAATAGTATTCCTTGACTCGAAAAAGTGTAGAAGATATTCTTCAAGTTCTGATAGTCTTTGCTGTTGAGTCATTGGAATTGGATTTTGCGCTTTTATTTCCTGAGAGACACATTCTTCTACGTGTTTTACCTGTCCTTGTCGTCTTAGCAACATCATCAGAAAAAGACAGTGAGTCACTGTACAAGAGGGTAAAAATAAACAGGCTGATAAATATTTTCAAGGTATTCTGTTCACATTTCTTGGTGCTCTGGTAATCTAAAATGTCATATTGGGCTGAGCTTGCACAAAAGTTTAGTTTTAAATGTCTGAAATCTAGTCAATTCATTGATATTTTCTAATTTGTTTGTGATTTGTGGCAGAACGATCCAGTCATTCCTGCATTTCCTGATCTTCATCTTTCTCCTGCTGCAATTTTGAAAGAGTTGTCCATTTACTTTCAAAGGTTTTCTGCACAAACTCGTCTTCTCACCCTTCCAGCACCTCATGAGCTCCCACCTCGGGACGCACAAGAATATCCTCTACATTTATTTTTTATCATGACTTGCTGCCTCCTGCTCTCTCTCTATCATTTGCTTTGACCATTATCTTGACAAAATAGGCATGCACTTCTCATCTTTGTGATTGTGTGGACAATGAGGACTTGATTAGTTACTGCCCCCATGTCCACACAATAGACCATTAATGCTTTTGCTATATCCATTTTGTAGTTAGAATAATAACTGATCTTTGTTTTGCTCTGTAGAACTTGTATGTGTAATCTTTAAAGCCTTAACATATCGTACTTATCAGAGGCATTATCTCATCATTAATCACATTGGAACTATTCGTGCCGAGCATGATGATTTCACAATTCGTTTTGCTTCATCCTTGAATCAGGTGCTTACCCCCACTTTACCCTGCCTTTTCCCCTCCCTATATATGGTTTGAGTAAGCTTTATCATTAGCTTTTTAATGCTTGTTTCCGATCTTTTCAAATTGTGTTCGCAGCTATTATTATTGCAGTCATTAGATGGTGCAGATGTTGATTGGTGCAAAGAAGTCAAGGGAAACATGTATGATATGGTTGTTGAAGGGTTTCAGCTCTTGAGTAGATGGACTGCACGAATTTGGGAACAATGCGCTTGGAAATTTTCTCGCCCATGCAAAGAGGCAATTCCTTCAGAATCAAATGGATCTTCAGAATCGTTTTTCGACTATGAAAAGGTATTATATTCTATATTTTATGATTTTGTTATTGGGATGGTCGAACCTCTTCAATCTTGGTTGGTATGTATTTGAATGCTGAAGCTCAGTCAGCAATGCTTACCTGAGAAATCCAACAACTTAGAACTAACTTAGAAGGATTTATGTGGGGCCATACTTGTGATAACCAAATCTGATATAAAAATTCAAGGACCACTGCCTTGATTCAGTATCATTTTATTGTTTGCTTGACTTAACATATAGTAATGCCGACTTAGCTTGCAGGTGGTACGATATAATTACAGTGCTGAGGAGAGGAAAGCACTTGTTGAGCTCGTTAGTTACATAAAGAGTGTTGGATCACTGATGCATCGGTGTGACACATTGGTAGCTGATGCCTTATGGGAAACAATACATGCTGAAGTCCAAGATTTTGTCCAAAACACATTAGCCACCATGTTGAAGACTACCTTTAGAAAGAAGAAGGACCTGTCAAGGTGGGCTTTTTAGTCAGTATTTGTCATTTGAATTTATGGCTAGAGTTTCACAATTCCAAGCTCTCTTCCCTACAAATTAGGGGACTAGGGGTTGAAATTGGGTTTGAGTCCTACACTTGCTTCCTTAAGAACAACACTATTATTTTTCTCATCCATCAAAAATTAGATGCCCATTATTGTCATTATTATGTACTATGTACCGTTAGCATAGTATTTTGTTTTTCAAATGATAAATGAAGATTTTGTTAATAGACAAAGGAATGGGAAATTACTAGTGGTAAAAAGTAACTTGTTTGAGAAAAATAAGATAAGAATTGCCCAGTTCTGCTGAATGGCTAAAGATACTTCTTGAAAAGCTTCTAACCAATACACTATGACATGTCCACGAAACCCAATCTGTCCTATTGTGGTTCTGGAAAATAGATCGATTCTTGAACCTCTCACTCTCCACACGCATGCATTGTGTCATTCATGGCACAACATGTCTTTACCTTTGCAATCCTTAACCCTCCTAAGGCACATAAAGTTAACTGGTAATGATTCTGTGACACATCACTGAGATACCATTGCTCACTTAGACATGGGAAAATGTCAATGACAATGCTATTACATGTGAGACATTACAATCATAAGAAAATCAGGAGCTACATCCAACAACATTCTCTACTTGTTCTTCCTAATTTTATGCCCAGACTGTTGATATGTTTTAACTTGCCAGCAAAGATAAAATCTGCTTCTGAATTGTTTTCACTTAAATGTTTCAACCGCTAACTATTGATATGTTTTAACTTGCTAATAAAGATAAAATCTGGTTCTAAATGGTTTCCACTTAAATGTTTCAACTGCTTATTTATTTTATGTAATTGGTAACTTTCAGGATTCTTTCTGACATGCGGACGCTTTCAGCAGACTGGATGGCAAATACAAGCAAGCCTGAATCTGATTTACAGTCACATGGAGGTGATGAAAGCAAAGGGAGCTTCTTTTATCCAAGGCCAGTGGCACCCACAGCCACGCAGGTTTTACTCATCCACTCCACTTATTCATGCTTTTATGTTTCCTGTCAAGATATAGGAATCATAGTTCCTAGCATATAACATTGTCAGATAAGATAAGTGGAGCTCTGGAAGACAAACCTTTATGGTTGAGTTCTCAGTCACACCCGTGAAGCTTTGTAATACAGAGTGTCTGAGAAAAGATTTAAGGCATACTATCACTTATGAAAAATTTAGTTAGATACCAACTACCAAGGAAATTAATTATAAAGTTTGTCTTACTCAGATGTTTGATGAAGATTTTGTTTTAAAACATAAAAGTGAACGATAGAAATACAATTGCCTAGGGTTGCTATCCATTGACAGAGTGAATGGCTACATAAAAGATAGATGTCAACCGCGCAACATATGGGTCACATGCGTGACTTCAAGAAATTATGTTGCATGCCAATGTAATATTGTTTTAATAAAAGAGTCTTTCAAATAGGTATAAAAAACCCCTTCTTACCAATGCTTTTTTTTTTTTTTATTTCATCCACGGGATCCAAAGTATAGCAGAAGCGACCTACAATGCCATTCAACAATCACACTCTGAACATCTAACTTATCATCACATCTGACTTATCATCAACTAAACTTGTTGTGGCCAATGTTGTTCAACAAGCACACTAACTCCAATTTCTAGCTCATTGGATTTTGGAAGTAAATGATTAATAGGCTCAACAATTGCTTCATAAAAAATACCAAATCACTAGGACCTTTCCTCTCTTTTGAAGATTGCCACTAGGCCAAAAAACAAAAAACTTGAAGGGGGTTTTAGACTTCTGCATTCCTCTCTAGGGAAGTGGGAAAACCCTTTCCTCTCTTTGTTGCACTACTTCCTTGAGTTTGAGCTCCATAAATTGATCCAAAATTAAGCTTACCAAAGTAATCATATTTCATTCTCATCTTCTGCTTTAACCTTAAAACACTGAACACCAACGAGCTAGTTGTTGATAGGAGTGGTATCTTCAGTGGCAGCTAGTTGTTGATAGGAGTAGTATCTTCGACTTCAGTTTCTTCTGCTCGTTGTTGTTTGATTGCTAGAGCCCTCTTTCTATAATCGGATGACTTGTGGCCCGGTTCTCCACATTTGAAGCAATTGTTATTACCTTCTTGGAATTGCTTTTCATCCTTGGATTGAGTGTGTTAGGGCTGTTTAGCTGCTTTATAAGTCACTCGGGTCTGTTGCTCACCTCTTGGATTTAGTCATTTTCCGAAGTTGGAGGCATTCCCCACCTTGGACTGACCAAAACCTTGCTGTCCAAATCTGGAAGAACATGTTTGCTGTTGTACAGATCTTGAATAACCCTTACTTTGTTGTTGTTCTACGAGCAAAACTTTATTGTATGCCTTTGAAACATTCAACAATCTTTGCAAGACAAGAGAGTTTTAACCCACTCAAATAATGAACAACCTTTTGCTGTTCATTTTCTTTCAAATTAACTCTAGAGATGAGTTGATAGAACAAATTGGTATACTCTACCATGCTTTCCACTTGCTTGAGGTTGTGCAAGCTTTTGTAAAGGATTCGAGTGTAGTTGGCAGAGAGAAATTGCTCACACAAATTTTTATTCATCTTCCCCTAATTATTAATCTCACCCTTACCACTCCTTTGATGAGAGACTTGCAAATGTTCCCACCAAGATGAAGCACTTCCCTTGAAGTGGATAGCCACAAATCTAACTTTCCTTTCATCGACTACAACATAGAAGTCAAAAACTCTTTTCATGGTGTTTAACCAATCTACAAATTATCTGAGTTCAAATTTCCTTGGAATTCTAGCATTTCAACCATGATGCTTTGTTTAAGTGCTACCTATTAACATTAGGTCTGCCAAGCTGTATTGCATCAAAAGGATTCTTAAACTGAGAATGGAATCCTCAAGTTTGTGGTCAACCTCACTAGGAGGGATCATTCATTGTACAAGTCTTGTAAGCAGCTCAACTTGCCTTTGTAAATTAGCAATCTTGTCAGCTCTACCATCATTCTGCTGGTGTCCATCATTCTTCCTAATTGGAGGGTTGGCTTCAACTCCCACAAACATCCATTTGATCTCCCCTTGCTCAACACCTCCATCCTCTATCTCTTCATGCCAATTTAAGCTCAAAATCTTGAACAAAAATGTGACACAACTGATTAAATTTGCTGTAGTCACAGCATTAAAACACCACTGCAAACTGATAGAATTTCGTGACTGAAGCTATCTAGAACAGGTCTTACTTGCATGGGGGATTTTGATGTGCAGCTGAAAATGTAAACTAGATTGATGATTTCCTTGCTGATTTCTGGCAGGATTTGTGTGCTGAATGTGGCTGAATTTATAACTGGATTCTGAGCCATAACTCTTGATTTCAATCTCTTTAGTTTGTTGGTTGTTTATAGCTGTAAGAACATTACAAATTAGGCCTCAGATTGTATTCTTGGTCAGTCTTGAACATCATTTTGTAATCTCAATTGTTAGAGAAGAGTTTCTCTCTGAAGTTTTTGTATTTATTCTCACTTCCTAACAATTCCAGCATTTCTACTTCCTACTTTCCTTTGATCCAAACTAGGATCACATCATCTAAGTGGCATCTATTCAATAGGAGCTGTGGATGTTTTGAAATGAGGACCAGACAGAGAGTTGGATTAAGATAAAATGAGAAGTAAGACTGTAAATTTCAAAGGTTGGGTTGAGGTGGTAGAAGAGGATATATTCAGAAGATTTCAGTGTTTAAGGGAGTGAAATCTCCTTTTAAATTTTTTGTTTTGGTCATGTCACCCAAATTCTGTCTATTTATTGGGCATCATCTTCCTGTTGACAATTTTTTCATGCCTTCAAGACTACTAGACTAATGAAGTTCTCAGTGCAAGTTCTTTCCATATCTCTTTGACAATATTGCATGTATCATCAAACAAGCCATTTTTCATTTTTAACATAAAATTTATTATAATATATGCATCTTATGCTACCACACTATGCATGCCTCATGGTTTCCTTCCTTTCCAATCATGTATTTATGTTTTAAATGAATGAGTTTGGATTAAAATATCGTCGCTACATGCAAACATGTGTTCATACTAAATTAAGATCATCAGTTTTCTTGGTTCAGGTCCATTGCTTGCAGTTCTTGATATATGAAGTGGTGTCTGGTGGTAATCATCGGAAGCCTGGTGGGCTCTTTGGCAACAGTGGGTCTGACATTCCTGTGAACGATTTAAAGCAATTGGAGAGCTTCTTTTACAAGCTTAGCTTCTTCCTACATATATTGGACTATTCAGGTATTCTTATTTAATTGTTTGTCTTTTCCAAAAGAAGAGATTAACCTATTTTTAGGAGTGAAGGCAATTAGTCATGCTGGTCCAAGTTTTCAGTTATTTTTATATCTAGAAGTCCCATGTATGGGTCTATAAAGACTTTCATCCCTGATATTTTTACACTATGTTTGGTTGTGATCTTCTGATGAATTCTAGTATGCAAATCCTTTTCTTGAAAAACTCTAAATGACTACAGAATTTTCTGGACAAAAGATAAAGGATTTCCTTTACATGGTCCTCAAGATCAAGATGCCAACCCAATTCTTAAATATCATCCATTTGATATCTTGATTCATTGTCGGTAGATCATGCTAATAGGAGCATTGGCACATAATTGTTCCCTTACATAACCCTTGTCTAATTAGCCTTGCAGACCCCATAAAGATGAAGAAGAGAGATGGCACTTACTCTTTGCTTTGCACAGTACAGAAAATGCTAATTTGGCATATTAGCAGCGCATCCATGTTCACGGTGCTTCTGCTTCTTTGAGGATAATATAACTAATTTTGCTCCTGTTAGTGTTTTTCATTGGTCCAAGCTAGGTGGAAAATGAAGTGCATTGTCCTTTTGCTGCACTAAATTTCAAGTGGTCTATACTGAAGTTTAACAATTCTGAAAATGTCTGCAGCGACTGTGGCAACTTTGACAGATCTTGGTTTCTTATGGTTTAGAGAATTTTATTTGGAGTCATCTCGAGTTATTCAGGTAAGAAAACAGGATTTCTTGTGGACCTGCTATAGCTAATGAAACTCTTCTAAACATGGAGAGAACTGGTCTACCTTACTAAATTGATGTTAACTCAGAAATTGTTTTCTTGCTTATTTTTAAACTAAATTGATCCAAGGAAGTGATTAACTTGGTATGAGGGGCTTACATGTATTTATGAACTCTTAATTAGAAACTTCAGTCATTGTTCTCTGTTATTTAACTCCTTTTGTTGTATTTCCTTGTTTAAGTCATATTGGTTGGGAAAGTTATCAAGTTTCGTTCCAATCCTGACTAGATGAAATTTTATTGCTTTGGTCGTTTACATCTGGTCATGAACTGGTCCTGATTTTCTCTTTTATGGAATTAGCTGAAATGACTTCTGGTGGCTATACATAGATTTAGACATTTATTAGGAAGACAGTATGATAAGGGTGTATCAGAACAGAAGAAGGTTTCCAAATGAAAGAAAGCAGCATGTTCAACTGATAGGTCATTAAAATTTCATAGGTTTTATTTTCCTTTCATCCACCTTCTTATTCATTATATTACTTTCCTGATTTGTAGAAATTTTTTTGCTATCCATATGCAGTTTCCTATTGAATGCTCTCTTCCTTGGATGCTGGTGGATCATGTGCTTGAGTCCCAGAATGCAGGTCTTCTTGAAAGTGTTCTGATGCCATTTGACATCTACAATGATTCAGCTCAGCAAGCTCTGGCTGCCTTAAGACAGCGATTCCTCTATGATGAAATTGAGGCCGAGGTATATTATATTTTAGCACTTTCTAGGACTAATTTTTTTGCATCCCTTGTTGGAAATGTATGCATTTTCTATTTGTCATTTGATAAGCTGGCTGTGGCCTGTTGAATTTTTGCTCTAACTCAGTGGTTGCAAGTTTTTATAGGTGGACCATTGTTTTGATTTATTTGTTTCAAAACTCTGTGAAATTATTTTCACTTGTTACAAGAGTTGGGCAGCAAGGTACACAGCTTTCCTTCTCTCTTTAATAACACATGCTACTGGAAATACAGTGTATGAAATCATCTGTCTTGTTGGTTTGTTAAATCCTGTAGTGAAATGCTTGATCCTTCATTCCTCTTTGCTTTGGACAATGGAGAAAAGTATTCTGTACAGCCTATGAGATTCACTGCACTATTTAAGATGACGAGAGTAAAGGTAAAAGTATAATTTTCCTATGTTGTCTGCACCTGTGGTCGCTGATGTGTTTGGGCCACATTTGTCTTGTGAAGTATTCGTTACCTTCTCCCTCTTTGGCAATTGTTAATGACAGTCTGAAATTTTGAAAACATAATATTTTGTTTTTTTCAATTTACTCTTTAACTGGGACTGGTTATCTCAACTGTGGGATTATTTCACACAGTTATTTCTCAGCTTATGATTGGACCATACATCTCTGCTGTTGTTTTACATGTTTTAATCATCTTTTTCTTTCTTTCTATCAATCTGTAGAGGAATAGTAATTTAGACCATGCTCCTCTGATACTCTCTCCCTTCATTTGGATTTAATTTTGTACAGTTACTTGGGAGGACCATTGATTTAAGAAGATTGGTTTCTGAAAGGATGAACAAGGTTTTCAGAGACAATATTGAGTTTCTTTTTGATCGTTTTGAGTCTCAAGATCTATGTGCAGTGGTGGTAAGTAGATTGTTCTTGTGTTTCTTATATTAGTAAGACAACTATCATGTTGCTATGTGGTGCTAACTGCTTGGTACTCACATATTCATAAGTATAACAAGATATGGATGCATGTATGCATGGCATTTTGACTTACCAGATTGAGGTTTTTGGTTGAATTCTCTAATGATAAAAACTAAATCAATAATTTTTCTGATGGAAAAACAAATACCTTGATTTCGTTGCAGGAATTAGAAAAACTTCTGGAAATATTAAAGCATGCTCATGGACTGCTTTCAAAAGATATTTCAATAGACTCGTTCAGTCTCATGTTGAATGAAATGCAAGAAAACTTATCTCTTGTATCATTTTCTAGTCGACTTGCAACTCAGGTTTGCAAACTATTTCTGGCTTTTATTTTATGGGTACTTCTCTCTGTAATAGTTATGCATGCTATAATTGTTAAATCATGGTGTACCAATCATGGTATTCTGGGCAGTGTTTCACTCTAATCTCTAATATATATCTGTCTTATAAATTTTGAAACTCTAGGAATGCAGATAAACTGCTCGGAGTCTCAATTCTTAAGCTTTTACATCCATTAGACAGAGGGAAGAATTGATACTTTGTATATATGGATGAGGTGGCATTGTGCATCATTAATCTTATTGTATAATATGCATACTCTCTTGTCTCTCTGATTCTGGGAAGAATTATTTTAAAAATTAGCTTATCTGATGTGCTTGTTGAAAATCATTTGGGCTTTCTTATCCTTGTTTTGGCAATGAAATGATATCTCACACTGGGGACAGCTATACTAAAGCTGGAAGAGCATGTCTCAAGCCAGTTAGTTATCATTTTTGCCTGAGGACCTTTATATCTAGTCATTGTGTATGCATTGTCCAAAGGAGACTTCTCATGCATGTTGTATTATTGGTATGATTGAGCTTGTCAATCCCTATTCTTGTACCTAAAACAAAGCATGATGCATCCTTTCCTATCTTTGAAAAGAAAAAATATAGCGAGAGGATGATATTAATTAAAGGAAAAATCACATCTAGGCCAATTCATTAGCATTTTGGGTTAGAACTTTTATGTTTTGTTATTGTGTATGCATTGTCCAAAGGAGACTTCTCATTTGAGTCATATTAAGTGACCTTGAGCTTGAGGATTCCATGGTCTTGTACGTACATACTAAGAGTGATGCACATTTTTCTTATCATTAACTTAAAGAAAAGTGTAAGAAAAGGTATGATATTAGTTAAAGAAAATTCCTAAATGTGCTGTTTATTTTTATCTTTTGCTTTTCCAAGGAGCTAGTCTCACTCAATCAATTCATTGGTGCATGGTAGATTTGGTCAGAGATGCAAAGTGATTTCCTGCCAAACTTTGTCTTATGCAACACTACTCAGCGTTTTGTCCGATCATCAAGAGTTCCTCTTGTTCCTGTGCAAAAGCCATCAGTTCCCCATGCAAAGGACAACTTCTATTGTGGTACTCAGGTAACAAACTAGAGCTTAGACACCATCCTTTGATTGGGTTTTACAAATATGATGCTATTTTGTTTCTCATAATATCTTTTGACATTCATTCTCATTTAATATTATCTTGGCAGGAGTTGAATTCTGCGCATCAAAGCTTTGCTCGATTGCACAGTGGGTTCTTTGGAATTCCCCACATGTTTTCTGTTGTTAGACTTCTAGGATCCAGATCGTTGCCTTGGCTTATCCGAGCCCTGTTAGATCATATAACAAATAAGGTATGTGATGCTTTTGAGAATTTAGTCTATGTTCATTTATTAACACTCAATGTCATGAAAAGATGGATCTTGATACGATTTGAATGATTTTATTTGAAGCTGTGTGGATGAACATTAAGATTGAGTTTAATATTTCACGATGTGTTTCAGGTAACTACACTTGAACCAATGATTACTGGATTGCAAGCAGCGTTGCCAAAATCTATTGGACTGCTCCCTTTTGATGGAGGAGTCACAGGTACATGGTGGTGTCATGATTCTGATAGCATCTTCCTTTTCTTCTTTTTTACATGCACTGCTGGAGGTGTTAAAAAAAGGCTGAAAAGAACTTTTATATGATATATTAACATATGCATGTGTACATGCATCACAGTTACAATATGTCGACATATGTTTTATTATGGATAAGTTAATTAAAGCTTATGGGTGTACAGTGTACTTTAGGAATTAATCTCTGTTTGGAGAGCTTCAGAAAGAATCTGGTGCAAAGTTTGCCACATTCAATTCTAACAACCACCAACCTCTAGGATCTTATGCACTCAATTAGTGTCAATGAGAGAAAAGTTAAGTGAGTGTCCAGGTGTGATACATGTGGTGAGAGCTTCCTTGAATGTGAGGTGAAAAGAATCTGTTTTGAGTGATTTCTAAGTGCTGTAACTGTGAGGGCATGTCTCAACTGTGTTTGATTGTCTTTTTATTCATCAGTGGATTTAATATTTCTGTTGCACATGGTCTTCACTTACCAAGTGCCTGCTTACATCAAAAAAAAAATTTGGAATCTAGTGATATTATGAATGCTTTTTTATTCGGAATTTTATGCTTGCATCTCTTGCTATTTGTGCATGCTTTTGTGTATGCGTGTACATTTGTGCTCATTTCCCTATTTTGCATCTTTAACTTCCGATACAGGCTGTATGAGGGTTGTCAAAGAAAATCTTAACTGGGGAACTAAATCAGAGCTCAAAGCAAAGGTTCTTCGAGGGATTAAAGAGATTGGCAGTGTGTTATATTGGATGGGGCTTCTTGACATTGTATTGGTCAGTATCCTAGTTTCCTCATTTCATGATATTAGTTTGAGAACATGTCTAGACGTACTTATGCATGCTCTAAACTGTAGCTTTGTGTCTTGTAAATTCATATTTCTACAAGTTTGCCATTCAATCCCTTAGAACAAGAATGCCCAATTATACAAGTACTTTGAAGAGCCTTGCGGCACTTTTAGATCAATAGGGATAGCAGCAGTATTGCGAAGAGCCTTGGGGCACTTTTAGATCAATAGGGATAGCAGCAGTATTGTACTATCTCTCATTATAGAGAAATAGTTGTGTAGACGTACTCTACCAAGTCATCATAGACAAGGCTAATAAAGACAAGGCATATAGACAAAATCACATATCATCATGTGGGACCATTGGACTCTTTAGCTATTTGTCTTGTCTTTATTGGCCAAGTGTATAGTGGACCTGGACCTACTTTAAATGTTCAAATCCTAACGGTATAAATGCTGGGTAGACAAAAACAGCAAGCAAATATTGAAGAATTTTGCATTCTACCAATTAGCTATGAGACTCTGCCATGTTTAGTTAGTGGTGGATCATTGTCATGTGTTAAGAAGGCTGAAATTGGTTTTGGTTTTGATTCCTCTTGATAGAGGTCTGCCTCTCTTTAAATGGCTAGAATTCTCCCTATTTATAGCCAAATGATAATAATTATATATGTGATTTCCTCTATAAAATCATTCAAAATTCATAACATTACTCTACCAACCACAAAGATCCCGTAAATATAAACTATTGCTATATACAGAATATAGCCTAATTTGGTAATATCCCCCCACAAATTGATGGTAGTCGATTAAGAAGCATCAATTTGTCAATCATGAATTTATGGTGGTGATGGAAGAGAGCCTTGGTAAAGATGTCAGCAGTTTGATGTTCGGTGGAAATGCGAGGAAGAGTAATCTCTTGGTGTGCAAGTGCTTCATGAATGGAATGACAATCCGGTTAAAAATGCTTGGTATGCTTATGAAAAACTAGATTGGCAACAATTTGAATAGCACCAGTGTTATCTGCATAAAAAGGAGGTGGAACACCAAGTTCACCCAATAGCCCTCAAAGTCCTGTGATTTTAGAATAGGCAGATGACATGGCTCTATATTCAAACCTGGTAGATGAGTTTGAGACACATGCTTGATTTTTACTCATCTAAGAACTAAGAGTGCTGCCAAGAAACATGCACCAACCTGAAACAAAATGATGAGTATTTGGACAATCGACTCAATCAACATCACTATAGGCCTCCAATTGTAAAGAAGTCCCTGAAGAAAAGAACAAACCACAACCAAGCATCCCTTTGAGATATCAAAGGAGGTGACAGACAACGGCTAAGTGGGTTTGGCAAAAGGCTTGGATAAACTGACTGACCTGTTGTACAACACACAAGATATTAATTCAGGTAATAGTCAAATAATTCAAACTTCTGACAAGCTATCGATACATGGAGGGATTAGGCAAGAGATCCTCACTCATGTAGTTTCAAGTTGACCTCCATAGGTGTAAGAACTAATTTAGTGTTTGAAAGACCAGCTAAGGAAAGAAGCTTCTGGGTATACTTATGTTGATGCAAAAGTATGCCAGTTGGGCGATGCTGGACCTCGAGACTAAGAAAATACTGAAGTGGACCAAGATTTTTCATATGAAATGAAGATTGGAGTCGTCGTTGAAGTTGTTCAATCAACTGAGAATCAGATCCTGTAATCACAATATCATTGACATACACAAGAAGTAGAACAATCCCAATATTAGTCTTGTGAAAGGAGAGTAGTCATATTGACTCTGCGTGAAGGTGGAATCCAAAAAAGTAGTAAGAAATTTCTCAAAACATGCCTATAATGCTTGCTTCAAACCATATAAAGACCATTTCACGTGACAAACCTTAGTAGAAGAGGAAGAAAACATGCTAAGAGGAGTCATATAATTCTTTTCCTTTAGATCACCATGTAAAAAAGCATTCTTCACATCCATTTAACGAAGCGATCATCATTTCAAGATGAAAATGGCCATAAAAATACGGATAATAGTCATCTTAGCCACAAGAGCAAATGTTTTCTTATAATCCAGGCCATATTTTTGTTGATTTTTGAGTGCCACCAAACGAGCTTTATATCGGTCAAAAGATCAATCGACACCTAGCTTGATGGTGTATACCCATTTGCATCTAATAGGTTTTACCCCATAGGGACAAGGAACAATGTCGCAAGTATGATTATCGTGAAGAGCTTGAAGTTCGTCTTACATGGTTTGTCATCAACACTCTTGAGTTGAGGTTCGAGAATAAGACTTGGTGCATAGAAATAATATCAATAGTGGCCTGAATAACAGAATGTGAGAACCTATACCTATTCGGAGGTTGTAAACCCATGTTGACTGACACGACTAAAAGGTTGATGTCTTCTCCCAAGTGCAGGAGTGTCGAAGTAATAAATAACCCGGCAAGACCGGGGTCGAACCACAGGGAGGTTAATTGTACAAATTATAGACAACAATTATAAACAACAATAATAGCAATAATAACAACAACAACTATAATAATAATAATAATAATAATAATAGTAATAAAGAAAGAGAAGAACAAATCACACAAGAAGAAGAAGAAGATAATGA